>NC_039362.1:78374915-78677343 GCF_003573695.1 Papaver somniferum
CCCGTTAATTTGCTTCCACATCGCTGCAGCTCTTTGGATCAATTCATCTCCAGTTTCACCGTTAATCCTATTTCGGTTAACTTGCATTACCGTAACGAGAAATTGGTTGACAGAATGACTAATTGATTAAAAACGAGCACACAATCTAGTAACATCACGGTTTCTCAGGTTCCCCGTTTCTGCAGAGAACATTGCAAAAACTTGTTGCCATAAAGTCGTTTGTGCAAAATCCGTAACATTGTGGATATTATCTCTTGTTTGAAAACATAAGCTGTGCAAATTGCTGAATCTTCTTATAGAGAGAACCTAGGATCATGAACTCTGATAACCATTTTTTTAGATTGAAAGATTTTGAGATTGAATGATGAATATTGAAGTGGAAGTATGAAGAACTTGTAGGTTTAGAAGGTGGAGAAAGTGTGATTTTGGAGTTGAAATCAACAGAATTTATAGGGAGGGAAGTGATAGCCATTGGATGAAACTAGCCGCTGCCGGCTCAGCTAAGACCAACCGACTCAATCTGGGACGAGCATGGCTCTGCTGGAACTGAGCTTCGGCTCAATGTGAGCAGGTCGGTGCAGATAAAATCGATCGACTCAATCTGGAACGCGATCGAACTAAAACCTTTTAATTCCGGATTTGTCCATCCGTCTTAATTATTCGCCAGTCCCATGGTAGTTGGTAAACTGGCAAATCTGCTCATATACCAGTCCCTTTGGACTTGACACTTGCCAATTTAAGATTCCTCACGTTTTTAGGGGCCACTCAAAAGGATTTAGGGGCCAACAATAAAACAAAAAAGGTCATCCAAAGGGAAAATGTAGCCAGCCCTTATCTCGCGTAATTCGTAATGGAGAAATTACCCTTATATATTCGGAGGATATGATAACATTGTTATCCTCCGATTGTAATCGGAAGCCAAAATATTACCCAGACTCCCGATTATAGTCGGTGCAGTATTAGAATGATTTCTGTTTCATTTTTTCCATTTCTTTTTCATTTTTGAGTTGTTAGAGTTATAGAGAAGAAGCTGTTGAAAAAATGAACGCCTCGCAACAAACCCAATCAATGGAAATTCTTACTATAAAAGAGGACAAAGGTACTCTTCGTTGCCCTAGAGATCTTAATGGAAGACCAAATCGATCCACATATACAATATACAAAGAGTATTTGGAACAACTCCCTCCACTTATCATTCCATTTGTTTTATCGACCGACGAGGTTGATGGGGATGGAAATTGTGGGTTTCACGTTGCTACGGAACAAATGGGTTACTTTAGAGAGGCGGATATCGAAGATGTCACCCAATGCCAATATTTAAGAAATAAGATGGTGGTACAACTAGTGAAGGACAAGGGTTTTTATATGGAGATGATGAGGCGAGGAGATAGATACGACAAAGAACAAGAGTTCAAAGACTTAGTTGCGCGTGTGAAGTGCCGAAAGGGATTGAAGACAATCGGATCCAAGTATTGGATGACAATGCCTAAATTTGGATATCTCCTAACGGACGTTTTGAATTGCGTGGTACATTTCTTTGTTCCTCCTATGTATGGACTTAGCATGACATTTGCACCCACAAGAACGGCTTGCGACGAGTCGGCTAAAGATAGAAGAATCGTAATGGCATTTGTGAATGAAATGCATTTTATCGGTTTAAGAGTAAAGAAAGATTGTCCGTTATCTCCGTTGAGTAAGTGGCACGATTACTTCCCGATGAACCATTGCAAGGATTGGGTGAAACAATATGAGTCCAACATGGTTGATTGGGATCGCGTTATGGACCACAACTTTCCCGCTGAGTTACTCGAATTGATCCCCTCGGATGATGACGATGTTTGATCTTTTTTTTTTCGAACATGTAATTTGTACAAGTTTTTTGGAAACTTTTTTGTGAAGATATATGATTTAATCGGTCGCAAATAATACAATGTTGTCTCCCGAATGTAGGAATCGGGCTCTTTGATACACGTTTTGATTACGAATATTAATCAGTAATCGGAACATCAGTATTATAACACTTCAATCCGATTAATCATATTCGGGAATTCCATATTTTATCAAACCGCCGATTAATATTAAAAATTTGAATTTACAGCACTCAAACATCACATGTTATTCTTTTTTCCCAGTCCGAGATGCAACAATCAATGCGGCTTCGAAATGTAGAAACGACTCTCCTCTCCACCTAGAATAAGCATCTTGTGCCGCAAACCTGTCGTCTATGTGCCTAGCAAGAATACGGTAGTACTCGGTGCACAATTTTATAACATGGTGCACCCTTGAAGAAACATGGGATGGTTCATAATTGTGGCGTGGCTTCTTGTACTTACCAACAAAAGGACCCAATGAAACGTTAATCCAAAATATACGATCGTCCTGCTGTTCTTTGGGTAGATCTTTCACAATGTAATAATTTTTTATCCATTCGGTCTCTTCCTCAACTTGTTTTAATCTTTCTCTATGATGGAATTGTTTTTCACCTCGCTTCTTAGCCTTGATTTCCTCTTCCTCCTCCTTCGTTGCCACTAACGATGGTTTAATTTTTTTGGGTTGTTTGTTCCTTTTTTGGATTTCTTCTTCCATTGCTGCAATTGATGTAGTTGTTCGCTTGCATCTTCGAAGTACGTTGTCGATTTATGATGGACTTTCCATTGAAAAGGTTTTTCATTCTGATTTTTTACTCAATAATAACTGAGAGGGGTTACCCTCCTTATATAGATTAGAGTTCCAACGGCTCTAATTTTTGAAAATATGGCCGTTGAGGTTTCTGAAAATATGGCCGTTAAGGTTTCGTACCAATGATGCACTACAATCGGTTGCTAACGATACACATATTCCCTCCGAATAAAACATTCGGAGGATAATTTTTTTTGTAAAGTTCCGAATGAACGATAGCCCAAAAATCAGAATTTGGGAAAAACTGATACTTTTCAAATTTTGAACTTGAAATAATCGGAAGTTAACTAGTTACCAAACTTCCGAATATGGGTGTCTAACCTTCTATATTGGCCCTTGGAACCACCTAGAGCCATGGCATGGTTTGTTTTGAACTTGTAATATTCGGAAGGAAACGATGGCCCAAAAATCAGAATTTGGGAAAAACACTATACTTTTCAAATTTTGAACTTGAAATAATCGGAAGTTAATTAGTTACCAAAACTTCCGAATATGGGTGTCTAACCTTCTATATTGGCCCTTGGAACCACCTAGCCATGGCATGGTTTGTTTTGAACTTGTAATATTCGGAGGATAATTTTTTTGTAAAGTTCCGAATGTACGATGGCCCAAAAATCAGAATTTGGAAAAACTGATACTTTTCAAATTTTGAACTTGAAATAATCGGAAGTTAACTAGTTACCAAAACTTCCGAATATGGGTGTCTAACCTTCTATTGGCCCTTGGAACCACCTAGAGCCATGGCATGGTTTGTTTTGAACTTGATATTCGGAGGATAATTTTTTTGTAAAGTTCCGAATGTACGATGGCCCAAAAATCAGAATTTGGGAAAAACTGATACTTTTCAAATTTTGAACTTGAAATAATCGGAAGTTAATTAGTTACCAAAACTTCCGAATATGGGTGTCTAACCTTCTATATTGGCCCTTGGAACCACCTAGAGCCATGGGTGGTTTGTTTTGAACTTGTAATATTCGGAGGATAATTTTTTTGTAAAGTTCCGAATGTACGATGGCCCAAAAATCAGAATTTGGGAAAAACTGATACTTTTCAAATTTTGAACTTGAAATAATCGGAAGTTAACTTAGTTACCAAAACTTCGAATGTACACACAAATCATTGTCATTTGAACTTGTCTAACTTAGTTACCCAAACTTCCGAATGTACAAACAAATCATTGTATTTATCTGCTCTTCTTTACTTTACGACCGTGACTACCTCCCAGTCCTGCACGACCACGGGTTTGAGCACCTTCAGTTGGAGCAGCTTCAGCGCTCGATGAAGCTCGAGTTCTTTTACCCGTCTTTGATACTGCCACCTTGGGCTGATGCCTCTTCGTGACTTTCTCCCCAAACTGGGCAGCATAATCTTCGTTATCCATATTATCAACTAGATCTCTAGCCTCTTTGATCTTCTCAGCTGGCATGGGATCTCCGCTCTTCAGGCATGCAGTTAACATTTTGGAAACACGCTTGAACCTATTCACCTGTTTTTTATACGTAATGACATAACATCAAACGGTAATTACCTAAGATTTATAGGAATAATATAAAATGAACAAAAATATAAGAACACGCACCAGTCTATCATAACCAGCTGGTTTGTCTTTGATGATACAATTATAACTTGAACCCGCCGCAGTAGTGTTGGATTTGATTTCACGGATAACCAAAGGATGTGATACCTTGTTATACCAACTCATATAGTCTGGAGAATTTTCATCACCTCGGGTGGTTCGTCTACCAGTGTCGATAATGAAGTCATTCCTCTATCCCAGTTATCAAGAACAGTAGGTGGGCCTGTGTGAACAATCGTGAGATTATCACCACTAGAAGAGCACAACTCCAACTCCAATTTGTAGTAATCCCCCATTTTCTCCACAGGTTGCTGTTGTATATACCCGTGTTGTCGCATCACCCTAGAGGGGTTATACATCACATATCCTGTGGGGTGCCACAACGGTCCAAAATAAAGGGACAAGTCCGACCGAACATTTATATGCCCACTGGCTCGATCTTCCTTGTATGGATCAAAGCATACGTCCGAGGCCTTCAATTGGTCCAAAATCTCCCTCATGCGAATCAACTGCTGCTCTTTTGTCCTAGAACGGTTGTCTTCAAATATATACTTTGTTCCTCTAGGAGTACCTTTGCACCACCCCGGGTTCTCTCCGGCCAACTTCAGGATAGGGAAGTGGTCATAGATCCATGCCTATATACATAAGAAACCAAGTTTTAGTAAATAGATTGTGTATATTCGGTAGTAATTTCCAAACTTTATTTCCGATTATATATAATCGGAAATAAAACTGAATACCTATCCACCGAATACCAAACATTCGGAAATAGAGATGGATCATTTCCTACCGAATATGCGTCATTTGGAGTTCAGTAACCTATAGTTTTTCTGCCTGTATATTCGGTTCTAATATCAAAAATATTTCCGATTTATATAATCGGAAAACAAACTAATACCTACCACCGAATAACCAACATTCGGAAAAGAGATGGATCATTTCCTACGAATATGCGTCATTTGGAGTTCAGTAACCTATAGTTTTTCTGGCCTGTATATTCGGTTCTAATATCAAAAGAATATTTCCGATTGTATATAATCGGAAAAAAAAAGTAAGTACCTAACCACCGAATACCAACATTCGGAAAAGAGATGGATAATTTCCTACCGAATATGCGTCATTTGGAGTTCAGTAACCTATAGTTTTCTGGCCTGTATATTCGGTTCTAATATCAAAAGAATATTTCCGATTGTATATAATCGGAAAACAAAGTAAGTACCTAACCACCGAATAACCAACATTCGGAAAAGAGATGGATAATTTCCTACCGAATATGCGTCATTTGGAGTTATGGATATGCATCATATGTATTGTCTACCGAATAACTATAGAGTGAGTTATAGAGTTAAAGAAAAAACCTGCAATAGAGCCACGTTCCCGGCAACTTGGCAGGTTCCTAGCCTCGAAGCCTTTCTCAACTCTTCCATCAAGAATGCTAGGCATGCCGTGCCCCAAGAATAGTCACCGACTTCATGGAGAGGATCCAAAAGTTGTATAAGGTTGGCGTCGATCCGGTTGCCAGAAGTATTGGGGAATATGACACATCCCAATACACAAAGGAGAGTATGCGGTGGCAGCGTGGTTCACTTGCTCATCAGTTAACGTTCCATTCTTTTCCTTCTCCAAGGTGCCTCGAAACATATTCATCAAAGCTGTAATGTTGATCTGTCTTGTTCTGTAACTTGCATGCCTCCTAAACTCTGCTGTTGTTCTCTTCATCCCAACCTAAGCACTTTTTAGTTAGAGCATAAAGTTGTGCCCAACTTAACTGCTTTGTGTAGTTAAACTTCACAGCTGTGCCTTGGTCGGGAAGGTTAAGAATCTGCACAACATCATCCGGAGTAATCGTCATCTCCCCAAACGGCATATGGAAAGTATCGGTCTCAGGATACATTCTCTCCACGAACGCCGATATGGCCACACGATCATGTTCCAACAATGAATTCTCGGCGGCATTAGCTAACCCCGAGTTGGCAACAATTGACTTGAACCTTTCACATTCACCGGATAAAGGCCACGCAAGCATTTTTGTTGGTGCGGCGGTAGGTTTGAGTAGACGGACCGCATCTTGATGATCCTATTAAAGTACATAAAAAAATCCTTAATACAAATATTACGATATAACACATAGACAATACATTAATAAAAAATAGTAATTTTATTACCTCGGTTTCGTATATTTCTCTGGCCCATGAGTCTTTGTATCCAAATAGCAATTTTCCTCCATCCGCCGGTAGCCCAAGGATTGTGCCTGCTAGAATACCCTTCTTCTTCAAGTGCTGAGGGACAAGATGTGATGCTTTCTTAGCAATATCCTTCTTTACACCATCTTTTCCTTTTTTGGCTTTTTGGGTACCACTTGGTTGTCCTTCTTCTACTCTTGGCACTGGATCAACTGGTTCAATTTCATGGTGGGGTGTAACTTGTGGAGCAGTTGGTTCTGCACTTTGTTGAGCGGCTTGTTCAACACTTGGTTGCACCCCTTGTTCACTGCCTTGTTGTTCTACACTTTGTTCAGCACTTGGTTGCACTCCTTGTTGACTGCTTTGTTCTTGTAAGCTTTGTTGAGCACTTGAATTATCTTTGGCGCTCCTTTCCCTCCTAGCACTAGCTGTCACTTTCTTCCTCCTTTCTCGACTTTGTCTAAACAACAAAGAAAGGAACAATATTTACAAACTATACAATCGGAAGACAAAGTATGGAAATATAACCCGAATGTACACATTCGGAGTAAAAAGACACATACTGTTCCCGAATACAAAACAATCGAAAGCTAACTAAACATTTACAACCGAATATGCATCAATTGGAGTTCAGAAGCTCTAAATTTTTCATCCTACACAATCGGAAGACAAAGTACACAACTATAACCCGAATGTACAAATTCGGAAGTAAGAAGACACATATTTTTCCCGAATGAAAAACAATCGGAATATAACTAAACATGTTTACAACCGAATATTCATCAACTGGAGTTCAGAAACTCTAAAATTTTATCCTACACAATCGGAGGTATAAAACATTATATTGTCTTCCGAATAAATACTGGCCCCAAAATGGGATTTTTCCTATATCAGAAATTTTGAGATTTTTTCAATTATATATTCGGTAGTGAGTGTACTTCCGAATACTGTTGTTAGTAGTGAGTTCCGAATACTGTGTGTCTACTTAAATATATTCGGAGCCAAAAAATTCATCAAACTACCGATTATTACCAGTTTGTATCCAGGAAGATATGGCCAAAAATATTCGGCAGATGACCAACAAATATATCTCCCGAATACTGTCGATGTTCTTGAGAAACGAAGAACACGACTACATTCGGAAGTAAATAAGCATGAATATCGCCCGAATCTGGATAAAAAACCGAAAACCCTAGAAATTTTTTTTTCTCGATTCGTCGAATTAAAGCGAAATAAACACCAAAAATGATAGATTCTTACCTAATTGGGGCCATTTGAAGTTGACGAAGTGTTTGACTATCGGAATCGCCACCACCGACTACATTGCCGGGTACTTGTTCTTCGCGTTCTTCTTCATTTGCAGCAAGAATTTCTTTATTTCTTGCTAAAATCCCAATCTTTGGATCGATACCCCGAGCAACATTTTTGGTTCTAGGTCTGTGGGTTTCATTTCCCTTATCCATTGTTTTATAAACAAATCGACGATGTTTTGATTTTACGATTCGCGGCGATGTTTCGGTTGAACGAGAGAAAGTTTTTTTTCTTCCACAATCGGAAGATATGAAACTGGAAGAAGAAGAGTTGAAATGAGTAGAATTTTTTTTGATTTGGTTTTTATACGGTTTTACCAGAAGGGCATTTATGTAACTTCGATATCATATAGGATACCCCTTAACTAGAGTCTTTGGATGGGTATAAATTGATGGCCCCTAAATCCTTTTGAGTGGCCCCTAAAAACACGAGGTTAAGATTTGCCTTATTTAGAAGGGTAAAGATGTACATCATGTGGAAAGGTTCTGGGCCAGAACCTAGTTTAAAGTTTACTGTAATCGCGAAAGCCCTAGAAACCCTCTTCAACCCTCTCTCTGTTTCGGAGTGAAAGAGAATTTTTGTTCTCATAACTAAACGCTGCTAAACTCCATTTTAACACCTCTCTACTTTTAGGGCCACTTCTATCTCATTATTATTAGATCTCAGTTGATCAAATCGAAGTAATCAGAAGAAAAGATGTCTATAAAACTTTTGAATCCAAATGCTGAAGTTATTAACAAATCTGCAGCACTTCATATGAACATCAATGCCGCTAAGGGTTTACAGGATGTTCTTAAAACCAATCTCGGTCCTAAAGGAACCATTAAAATGTATGTTTCATTCTTCTTTTTCCTTTATGTTTTCGTTTTTCAGTTTGTTTTCTTTTCCTAATCTATGTATTTACCTTCAGGCTTGTTGGTGGAAGTGGAGATATCAAACTCACTAAAGATGGGAACACTCTTTTGAAAGATATGGCAAGAGATCTTAACTTCGAGCTGTTTATTTTGTATTTTTTGTGAATTCTTGATTGGTTTGATCTTGTTAATGCCAAACCCTAACTTTCGGCAACTTTGAGATTTTTAGGTTTAACGTAGGGTTTTTTAGTTATTGAGTGGTGGAGTGAGTTTTGCCCTAGTGTGCAGATGAGCTTTAGTGTTAGTTTCAATAGTCATATACTGGAGGAGTTGGAGCTGTTTGGTTTGGAAGGCAGGAGGGGTTGAAGTTAGGTTTTGAAATAATATATATGGAAATTGGTAGAGTTGTTTATCACATTTTAGATATTTATGGGTTATATGTTTAGTAGAATTCTGATAATGTTTTGTTGCTTCCAGCAAATTCAAAATCCTACAGCAATTATGATTGCAAGAACTGCTGTTGCACAAGATGATATCAGTGGAGATGGTACAACATCTACAGTGGTTTTCATTGGTGAACTGATGAAGCAGTCTGAACGTTACATTGATGAAGGCAAGTATCGCATGCTTAAGAATATCTTGTTTTATAAGTCACTGTTTTCAAGAAAGTTATTTAGTTGAATGTTTTACTTTGATTGTTCTGCCATGTGTTTTAATTGGTTTGCAATTTATTGTCTTGAAATATCAATTATTGAATAGTTGATAGTGGTTTCATAGGGGTGGAAATTTTTTATTTGTTCATACCCGTCTAATGCCTCCGTAGAAGATATTATAGCTGTAGTTTCTCTTTTTGTGGTTTTTATTGAACCATTGCTTCTTCCAGGGATGCATCCACGTGTCCTGGTTGATGGATTTGACATTGCCAAGAGAGCCACCCTTCAATTTCTAGAGAAATTTAAGACTCCCGTGGTAATGGGCGATGAACCTGATAAAGAGATTCTGAAAATGGTTGCAAGAACAACTTTGAGGACCAAGGTATATTTCATTTTTATGTTTTAGGTCTTCTGATTAGCATCATATGCACCTTTTCTTGTATGCTGTTACTTTCTGTTACTTATGCTTGTCTTTCTTTCTTTTGTAGTTGTACGAGTCAATGGCAGATCAATTAACTGAGATCATTGTTAATGGGGTCAGTACTCTTGCACTTTTCATGTTGAATTACCTTTCCCTCCTATATTCGTTAATTATTGTATTGTCGTTCTGCCCAATTTCCCTTGATAAACATCTTTTCTTCTTGTAGTACTCTCTTTTATCTTTTATTTATTTCATTATTTGGCACTGTCCATTAGGGTAATAGTTCAAACGTCATCGATATCTAATTACCGAGCTTTTTTCTTAGATATTTCACTTGTATAATATCTGTATCTTATGTTGGTGACTCTATTTATTAATGCAAGCTTTCACCAGAGATTGTTTGATTTCTGTAATTAATTTGGTTGATGTTCTTATTCGTTGATTTGGTTGCCTGATATATCATCCCTGTTTTGATGCAAACAGGTGCTCTGCATTCGCAAGCCCGAAGAACCTATCGATTTGTTTATGGTAGAAATTATGCACATGCGTCATAAGTTTGATGTTGACACGCGTTTGGTATGTCTGAAACTTTTCTTTAGTTATGTACAGACTAATTCATTAACATTATTGATTGGTGGAATTTGACTTCACAGCATCCATGTTAATCACACATAACTTGCACAAAATGCATATGTATTAACGAGATACCACCATGGCCTACACCTTTTGGAATCCCAGTAAAATGGACCGATTTGAATGCTAGTGAATTGGTTCGTAGTTATTGCTTATCAGTTTTACAAGTCATAACGGGCACTGGTTTGGTCATCACATCAATAGACTTCAAAGTATCAACCTATATGGACCATCAATCCTAATTGCTGAAGTTACTGAACACTACATTTATTTTTGTAAAATCAACTTTTTGACAGCATTTTCAATAACCAAGAAGAGATCTCATGCAGTCTGAACTCCGTGTCATTCTTTCTTCTTCAAATTTTACTTGTAAGCTGAAACATTTGTGCTTTTTATGTAGGTTGAGGGTCTTGTCCTCGATCACGGGTCTAGGCATCCAGATATGAAACGGCGGGCAGAGAACTGTTACATCCTAACATGTAATGTTTCTTTGGAGTATGAGAAAAGGTAATTTTTGAACTTTATTTTCTTGAAGTAAAATATAGCTCTAATCTTAGTTTTTACTCCCTCCGTTTCTGCAAAAGTGTTACTATCACTTTTTCATTAGTATTTATTTCTAGTTGTCATAGATACAGTCAAAGCGTAAGTAGTGCTGCCATGCTGTTTGCAGACACCTTTCGGCTTTTGTTCTTTTTGAGTTTCATGTAATGATTGAGATTCGATCTTTCTTTTTGTTTGTCATTGGTGTATACAACCATTAACTTTCATGCCACAATGTTATTTTTATTTTGCAGTGAAGTAAATGCAGGTTTCTTTTACTCGAACGCAGAGCAGAGAGAGGCCATGGTTGCTGCTGAAAGACGTCAAGTTGACGAGAGAGTGAAAAAAATCATTGAACTAAAGGAAAAGGTATGGTCCAGATACATGTTTTTGGCACCTGCAAAATAATTATTTATAGGAGCCTTAGAGCTCAGTTATTGTATGAACTAGGAAATATTGAAATCATGGTTAAAGCGCCAACTTGGCAACCTAGTCTCGTGATCCATCTCGGACTGAAATGAATATCTCATTACTTCATTCTTTGGATTGTCTCCAGCTTTGCTCAGGAACAGACAAAAACTTTGTTGTCATCAATCAAAAGGGAATTGACCCACCTTCGCTGGACCTTCTAGCTAGAGCAGGGGTGAGTTACTTTTTCTGTCAAAATTCCATTGGAAAGAAGTGTTCACTTCAATTGTGAAAATTAATAAAGAAAATTGTTCACTATCATGTTGCTTTGCATTTATCATCTGCAACCTAACTCTTGTATTGTAGATAGTGGGCCTCCGAAGAGCAAAGAGAAGAAATATGGAGCGATTGGTTTTGGCTTGTGGAGGAGAGGCTGTTAATTCCGTTGATGACCTTACAGAAGATTGTCTTGGTTGGGCAGGACTTGTGTATGAGCATGTTCTTGGAGAAGAGAAGTACACTTTCGTGGAAAATGTGAAGAACCCTCACTCTTGTACCATCTTAATCAAAGGTACAATTTTTCTTCTCGCACACTACTGGACTCCGTCCTGTAAATAGAATTAGCCATTCAGCTTCTTCATATTCATTAGTTTATTAGTTTCGAGGAAATCAAACATCTACTGGCGCTTCAGTTCATTAGTTTATTAGTTTTAAGGAAATCAAACATCTACGGCTGGCGCTTCAGTTCATGTGATTGTCTTTCATTTCCCGCTTTACGTAAGATAATAATTATTTTTCAGCATGCCAACTTTGGCTGTGAACTAGAATATAATACGAGCTGTTTTATTTATGTAAACTAGTAAGGACACATGTGCAATGCACATGCTTGAATTTTTACTCATCCAACAATACTAAATTTGAAAGCCATGAATTTTTTTTCCTAAAACAAAATTTACTATTCTTATTTGTACTCGTTACGTAGATAATTGAAAGAGCTTTTCAAATATATAAATTTTAAAAAAATCCGGTGTATATTTTGAAAGATATTAAGTTTTTAAAATTTTTGATCTATTTTTAAAACAATGGTATTTATGTAAATATGTAAAAACTGGGGACAACTAAGTAATTTAGGGGGTCTCCTACCAAAAAGAGCTCTTTCCTTCTTATTAGTATAAGATAAATTCATAAAAATGCCATCCTCATGGTTACATCTTTTGTTGCAGGTCCGAATGACCATACGATTGCTCAAATCAAGGATGCTGTTAGAGATGGTTTGAGAGCAGTCAAGAACACGCTTGAGGATGAAGCTGTTGTACTGGTATGCTTTCTACTGGGTTCTTGAACATTTACATGCATTCGTACTTAAAAACTTCTCTCACCCAAGATTCCATCTGTAAGCTTTACTAATCCACTGTAAGGGTGATAATATATGATGTTTACGACTGTAATGCAGTTTTTTTGTGTGTTAATGTTTGTGATTGTCCTAATGGTCTAGGGTGCTGGAGCTTTTGAGGTTGCAGCCAGACAGTACCTAGTCAATGAAGTCAAGAAAACTGTTCAAGGGGTAATATTTGTTACTCCCATAACATCCTTAGCAAATGAAATTTATTTCATAGGTTTTTATCCAACCAACTTTCATTCTTTCACTTGGAGCAGCGTGCACAACTTGGAGTTGAGGCATTTGCTGATGCTCTGCTTGTAGTGCCCAAGACTCTAGCAGAGAACTCAGGTCTTGATACTCAGGATGTCATCATTTCTCTCACGGTAACTTATTTTCTATTCTATAAAATTGCTATGCCAGTAGTCATATAAATGTATAATCAGCTAACAGCGGAGCAATTTAATGATTTTTTTCAGGGTGAGCATGACAAGGGGAATGTTGTGGGCTTGAACCTGCATACTGGAGAACCAGTTGACCCACAGATGGAGGGCATTTTCGACAACTATTCCGTGAAGCGCCAAATCATAAACTCAGGGTATGTAGAGTTTAAACTATCTCTCTTTCTAGTAGTATCAATGTGATTATGTTTTCTTAATACTTTTGTGGTGCATGGCAGGCCTGTAATTGCTTCCCAGTTGCTGCTAGTGGATGAAGTAATTCGTGCTGGAAGAAATATGAGGAAGCCAACCTAAAATGCTTTGGAAGCCTCTAGTCCTTCCAGGTTTTAGATTTTGGTTTGTTTTCTTTTTAGAGATGTGTGCACTATGTAGCTGTGAACAGCTGATTAGGGTGGGATGAGAGCGTCTGTGGTTCGAAGAATTTTGTTTAGATTGAAGAATGTGGTGGGGTTTGTTTAGAAGAACGAAAAAAAAAAAATGGAAGAAAAAAAAAAGGATTTAAAAGTTCCCTAATGTTTCTGTTGAGTTGGTCCGTAGTCTTACTATTTCAACCACAATGTGTCATAGAAGCTTTTTAATTTTTGCTAGTTTATAGTTTGTTTGAAATACTCAAGTTCTAATGTTTAGTAAAGTAGTTTTATATTATGGACAATCCATCTGTTTTAGGCCACCTCATGTAACTGTCCAGCATTCTCCTTACCGGTTACCACATCATGAAGAACGCAGCGAAGAGCCTTTAGGTTTTTATTGGACATCACTCATTTCTCTGCGCCAGGGAGGACAACTCTTATTTGGTTGTCTTTTGCCGAAATCCAATGGCCAATTCCTAAAGAATGATGAAGCTGGAATGGACTTTTTAGTTTTTCAATTTTTCCTTCCCTAGAAAAGTCAGTTTTATGTATTTATTAGTGACCCACCACCACACAACTAGAATTAGCCATGACAGCGCCTCAGACACGCACGAAGGAAGTCCAGAGTTTGAGCAATATTGTTGCCGTTTTTCTGCATGCTGCATATGTATTCCAAAATTGGATTTCCATAGAATGAAATTCCGAAAACAGCCTAAAATATGGAACATACCAGAAATTAACTCTATTAACAAATTTGGAAGTTCTTGACCATTGCATTGACCAAATGGTATCCCCTAGTAGGAGTGGTATCAGCCCGTGTAAGTCATGTTTCGTTAGGGTCATTGTACAGCAAAACCTTTGGACTTAATTTCGATCAATTATCCAGTGACTCCCAATTATTCCCCTATTTTTAGCCCTTGAGGAAGCACCCAAGACACTTCATGAGTCATAATCAACAGAAGATATACCCACGCACCCACCACTCGCACCCACATTTTGGGCAATTGTTTCCAACCTCCTCGACCAGGCAATATGCCCTGTCCCTTGAGCAACAGAATCATCAACAAAGATATTCTATGTCCACGGGATGCGATATATCTTAAAACAAAAATACAGTTGACAAAACTCCGTGTCACAAACACGGACTCTGTTGAGTTGACGGGTCAACCCTACGTGGCAGGGTTAGAGTTGAATATGTAATTGGACAACCAATCATAGTAACCCCGAAGGCGAGCTTTTTAAGGCAGTGGAGGTGAGGTCTTTATTTCGGACTCTCAATTTTTTTCTCCCCTTGCGATTCTCAAGAGAAAAAGGAAAACAAACGCCTTCTTCCGAGGTATCATCTTCTGTTCATTCTCTTTGTTTCTGATTTTCGTTTTGATTTCGATTTTGATTTCATTTTCATATATATGTTCATCTTGATCAGATCTGTTATCTTGTTTGTTCAAATAATAAATAAAAATTAGGGCAAATCAAATTAATTCGATTTTTGTGATCGGAGACCTAATTTTTTTTTTTTTTGTGATTTTATTAGCAGTACTAGCTAACTGAGATGTCTACATCACGAGAGGAAAATGTGTATTTGGCTAAATTAGCTGAACAAGCTGAACGATATGAAGAGATGGTTGAATTTATGGAAAACGTTGCAAAAACTGTTGATGTTGAGGAGTTAACAGTTGAGGAACGAAACCTGTTGTCTGTTGCTTATAAGAATGTGATTGGAGCTAGGAGAGCTTCATGGAGGATTATTTCAAGTATTGAACAGAAGGAAGAAAGCCGTGGGAATGAAGATCATGTTTCTATTATTAAAGAATATAGGGGAAAGATTGAATCTGAACTTCATAAGATTTGTCAAGGGATTTTAGGGCTTTTGGATTCCCATCTTATTCCTTTATCAACTGCTGCTGAATCTAAGGTGTTTTACCTTAAGATGAAGGGTGATTATCACAGGTATTTGGCTGAGTTTAAATCTGGTAGTGACAGGAAAGAAGCTGCTGAGAGTACATTGTTGGCTTACAAGTCTGCTCAGGTGAAGAAACTTCTTCTTCAAAACTGTATCTAAAGCCGGATCTGCCTTTTTCTTTTATCTTATCTAATGGGGTTTTAATCTTGTTTTTTTTTTTTTTTTTTTTTTTTTTTTCTGGTGTAGGATATTGCTTTGGCTGAATTGAGTCCCACTCACCCAATAAGGCTTGGACTTGCTCTTAACTTCTCAGTGTTCTACTACGAAATCCTAAACTCACCAGATCGTGCTTGCACTCTAGCTAAGCAGGTTAGTTTTCTTGATGTGTTTTTTTTTTATCTTAAATACAATTATTTCTCTAGATGTTTGTTGGTTGGGTGAAATTGTTTTGCACGTTAGTTGTGTTTTCTCACTTAAGCTAGTATTGTTAATTATTCATCTGTATATTGTTCTTCTTGTTAACTATGTAGATGAACACCACTACTTCATTACTCTAGGAATCTGGACATTTACTAATTACTTTATTCATCTCCATAATTATATTTATAACAGTCACTGGAGGTGGATGATGTGTGTTTTCTTCTTCTAATTGCTTGGTTGTTTGGTTGGTACTGTAACATTATTATGCAATTGCAAACATTTCGATCTGCACTTTTGTGCAATAAAGTACTTATGCAAATTGTATAGGTTTATCTATGGCTTTTTAGTCCACTGGTTGTGAATTGTGAAGTCGTTTTTTATGGATCATTTCATGATTCAGATCTGGATTATTTCATGGACCACTGGTTGTGACTAGGGCTTCCTAATTCAGGGGCCCTTCTAATTGATGTAATCTAGCATTTGTTTTCATGTTATTTTCTTATCAACATTTTGGGTCGTTGACTCCCTTAAAAGTTTAAATTTTAAATATCATGTTAAGCCCGTAATGTGTATATATTTAAGGTGGAATTATCTAGATCCCATTTGAACATGTTACATATCGCAGTTCTTTTTCCATCAGGTTTTGTTTCAATTTCCAACACAGTATTTCTCTCATCTGGTTGAAGTTAAAGTGTGTACTTGTTCCCTTAAAAGGCAACTGTACTGACTTTATCAACCACCATAATACATGAAATTCCTTGAGTTCACACATAGAATTTTGTGAGTTTCCTTGGATGAAAGGAAGCTCTGTCTCATGAATTTATATGTGTGATGGGATTGATGAAGTCGGTACAGTTTCTTGTATGGAAGTTGAACTATGTAGCCATCATTCTTTTGCCCTAACTTCATTCTTAGCTACTAAACCTTTAGGATGGAGTGAGTACTAGTAACTAACGTTTTTTTCTGGGCAAGGAATACGGGTATCTATAGCTGGACTTCCTTTTGGTTGAAACCTTCGGCCACAAGTCTGGTTTTATATCGTTCAATGTTGCCTATAATCTTTGCCTTTTATTAATCATTGAGCTGAAATTTGTATCCTGCAGGCATTTGATGAGGCCATTTCTGAATTGGATTCCTTGGGTGAGGAATCATACAAAGATAGTACATTGATTATGCAACTTCTCCGAGACAATTTGACCTTGTGGACTTCAGACATCGGCGAGGATGCTGACAATGAGATTAAGGAAGCTTCAAAACATGATGAGTCCAAGGGTCCAGAATAACACTGATGGGTTTGAAGGAATGAATGTTTTAGTCTATACGAGTAGCGGTTAGGTTTTGTTTGTCTAAGAATGGACCAACTCCTACTTGTGTTTGCTGTTTATGTTTTATTTAGTAGTTTAGTGATAGATTGCTTCTTAGTCTTTTCTTCTTGTGATACAGTCGGAAGAAAAAGAAAAGAAATGCCTCACAATATTTTATGGTACTGACCAAGTTTGAAATATATTTATTTTGCATGTGAAATTATTAGCTACCCGTTCATACTTTTATCATGTGAAATTATTAGCAAGCTGTTCGTGCTTTTATCATTTGAAATGAAAGAATTTGGGTTTGGTGATATGATTATTTTTGCTCAATAAAGTGATGTAGAGATGGTAACTTACATACAAATGATGGTACATATTAGTGTAAGCCACCAAGCCCCCTGAAGATGCAAAAAGGCTTGCATCCAGAGAGAATTATGGTATAATCTCTGCGAGTAAGTACTGACGACCTGGCTCTCAAGTAACTATTGAGGTTGTACTGAATGTAGCTCAATTCAAACATGATCTGAAACATGGTCTTAACATATGACCTGGATCGCTGGATCATACGTTCATAGTGTCTAATTAAGTTTTTATCTAGCCTTATCACCGAGTGCTGAGTATGCTCATATATTCATGGTGGTGTCCATCTAGCTGTATCAGTTAGTACTGAGTACAGAGATGTACATGTTCTAGAAGAGCAATTAGTATACAAAATTAACGCAAGCCTAGTCACCTCGGTAGGTGTCACAGGGTTAAACTTATGCAAATGTGACAGCTTACCTTGACAACGCTATTATGTTTTACAACACAGTCTCAGCCTACTCACACTTCATTCATCCCATACTAAACAGAGGTTCTGCTCACAATCATTCAAGCTTCTAAGTCAGTACACACACTCCACACACTCCAGTTGCTGCATAAAACGGGAAGCTAAATAAATGGACAAATGCACCAACAAAAACTTAGATTGAATTGTGGCCGAAGCCTTATTATTAATGCACACTTACGGTTACACAAATCTTATTCTACCGGATACCCAAACCTTTACAAGATCAGGTTTATATAGCCTTATAAAAGCTATCTACAAAGTAACCGCCTAACAGTTACAACTTTACTTTATGGAAGGTAGTTGGTCAATCGTGCCAACTGGCCTATTAATTTTCCTACAACGACATAGGTAGTTCCTAACCTTTTAGAAAAGTATAAAGCTAACGCCAATACATGTAACCAACTCGTAACCGTCAAGGCCATCGTGCCCTGGCGCATGCTTTTGGCCTTGTCGCACCAATGATGCGTACATCATCCAAAGTACTGCCATCATTGTTGTGCATCACTTTCCCAAGGATGCAAGTGTGCTTGTGCAAGTCTTGCTTGCATCCCTGAATGCCTCATGCATCAAGGCCACGACCAAATCCCATTTGGCACACGTGTTTGGACTTTGCAATAACTTAAGCCTTGACCAGCTCAGACTAGTCAACGGAGTCAGAATAGCTGACTCGGTGACTGACTCATCCCTAAAAAGTTTGACCACTGACCATTGGATTTCACGGACTTTTGTCAGTTGACTCTGGTGACTAGAGACAAAACTTTCCGGCGACGAGGAGCATATTTCGATGATTTTACGTCCAACTTAGGCAGCCAATTTTGGATAGAAATCTCAGATGGGTATTTTACACATATAACTTGAAGGACCACTTGAAATGGACTTTGCGAAGGCTTGACCTAAACGCCATGTTTATGGATTCTTTATCATGTTTAAAAATAGAGGAACAATCTTTTGTTCCCCTAAACAAGTCCATTAGCAAAAGAGGTCATGAAAATGTTTATCCTTTCTATCTTGTTGATGAGTCTGACTCACAAATTAAAAGGAAAGCGGTCAAAATAGGTGCTGAAATAATCGAGCATTTTCAGTTTTCTGAAGTCCTAAGGCTGAAAAATAAGGTCAGTACCCTTATTGTTATAACTGCTGAAAAGATTCACGAGTTAAAATCTTAGATGATGAAAATACTTTGTTGGAAAATAAAATAACAAATCCCTAATTAAAATTGGAGAAAAAAGACCTGAAATTATTAGGCCTACAAGATGTTCCTCCGACTCTTTGTAGTCATTCTGTAAGTGAATCAAAAAGTGTTTCTTTACCAAATGCTTCTGGAAAAAAATTAAGGAACTTAAGGAAGAAATTGTGTATTTTATGAGTGGACTCATAAAAGTCTTTTGACAACTCCTCTCCAGAAGCATGTGCTCAAAATGTACCTACGGACTCAAGTGATAAACAATTCACTTTCTCTGACAAAGAAAAATCTGAACTCCTTGAATACAACATGGGATCTTTGATGATCTAGTAGTAAATAAACTCTCTCTGATCCCATTAAAACTCTGCTGCTTTTGTAAACCTGAAGGACACTTTCGTAGAAAATGGAAATCTAGTTTGGTGAACAATAATCGTCTTTAGGATACATAGGTTTTATTCTCAAGAGTGTGACTAATATCCGAAATTCTAAATCTTTTGGTTCAATATTGTGAGTATTAATAATCATCATATTAAGAAAACATGTCCTAAAGTTAGGGTACCAAGTACACCACCAACTTTTTCGTTTTGATAGAAGTATGAATCTTTGTAGTACTTACAACAATTAAAAGATGCGGAAAATTAAAAAGCGCACACACACAAGAATTTTGTTAACGAGGAAAACTGCACATGCTGAAAAACCCGAAACATCGTCCATATTTGAAAACCGAACTGTATTAAGCCACTACAGACACTATCCAACTATCAGACTTTGGACTGGAATGTAGTTGAGGACGAATTATCTCTCCGAGAAATTCAGTTGCAGTCGTGCTTCTTACGTCTCTTGAACCTCGCAAGGCTCTATACAATTGATTTTCTTAGATGACGTCCTTTAAAACCTACGAGTTTCTTCATCCTAAGTGAATAATTTTGTTACCAATCCGCCACTAACAGATGAGACTGTTTGATTTTCTTTTAGATCAATAGATCAATGCTTGGTAATCTATTTGCAATAGACAAAGCTAGCAAACCTCACAAATTCGGAACACTTACACTCGGTTAGCTGAGACGCATGGATTATTAACCACCTCTCAAGAACAACATCAAAACTAATCACTTAAGAATAGTTTTCAGATATCTATCTTGAGGAATCACAAAGTCTGAGGCGAAGAGAACTTTGTAATTTCTATCTATCTCTCTCCTGAAAGAGATTACTAAAACCTCGATAACATAATGAACAAGATCAGGATACACAAATTATCAAGGTAAAGATAGTCGGACCTGACTTCATGAATCCCAAAGTGAGGACTTTCAGTCGTATCACCTAATTTGTGTTTCTCAGAGGAAATCTAGGTTCATAGAGGACGAACCTAGCAAACAACTAGGACATTGAAGTGCATGGATTGGATTTCGTGGTTGTTTGAGTCTCTTTATTTATAGTTTTTCAAGACTGAGAGTTGCTTAGAATTCAAGCTAATATAACTTCAGATACAAGTAAAAGCTTTTTATGTTTAGATGAAACTCTTGTAAGGAGTCCATCTAAGCGTGAGAAATATGTCTTGAAATCACATAGAGGAATATACACTCTGGTCCGGGTACGGGAACCGCATATAATGATAGTTCTTGGAAAATATGCCTTTCGGATTTGAAAGAAACATTGTGTTCCTTTAAACAATTAAGATTTAAATGATGATTCTAAACATAAATGATGTCTTAGAGGTGTTTATGAGAGTTATAGCAATGCCAAACATATTTAGGAAAATAGTATACAAGCATCTGCATGATTCGTAATGGTAAGTACGCGTACCTATGAACATTTTGTGAATACAAAGACCAATAATACAGTACTAGGTCATAAATTACAAATTATCACAAACTATAGGGTAACGGGTATACGGTTAGCTACTCCCAAGATTCCTAATGCCACCGAATAATAGGTACGCATAGCTATCAGATTCTATTCGTATGAACTATCTTGCGGTTAACTTACAAGATATAATTCAGTCGAATGCTTTAGGGTTCATAAATCTAGGTTTGATCCTAGCAGTTAAACTCAATACGATTGGTTCACTTACTAGTATTGTTTCTACTCGTGATTTCACCACATAATCCCTCTATAAGGTTTCACGATTTTTATTTGGATAAATGATTGCTAGACAATTACAAATTTGTCAATCTTTAATAGATACCAATCAATCAAAAAAATTGATTTAGTTGGCAATCTAAACACTCAATCAATTAATCATAAATATAATCGTTGTAGAAACAAACGATAATCTTTGTGAAGAAGTCAAAATAGATTCGTATATTAAATCAAATCCAATTTAGAACTTAGAGTTCATCCTAAATAAAATAGGAGTTTAGATACTCATGGATTTAGTGAAGTCCATAAGATACATATCAGATAATCAAATAGAAATAAATACGATGATGGAAAAAATCCAAAACCCTAGCTTTCACTCCTTGTCTTCTTGTTTCCACTTCAGAACCTTGATAAAACGTCTGTCGGAATCCCATTTATAAGTATTTGGAAGTCTCCTTAAATATCCCTAACAATATTAGGTTTTGGGAGTACTTCGAAACTAAGTTTTTCGAATTTAGAAAGTATTTCCGCAAATTTTTGAAGTGGGGGATCGGTCCTGCTATAGATCCCCAGGTAAGGTATTGGTCATGCTATAGATCCCGAAACTGTTTTGCCCATTACTTTTGCACAGGAACTCGGAATGACCTCATTATTTTTGCACTCTCTTCGTATATTCATTCTCTACAACATAAAGTTGAATAATCCTTAATTTGGTCGAGTTCCGTCTGGTCTTTAGTCCACGCTCATTTTTATATCATTTCAGCTTTTCGCTCATTTTGGATAATTTTACCTACATAAGACAAACAAAAGAAAACAAGAGCAATACAAAGTAATATGCAAGAAATATAGAAAATACAAGCATGGTATTAATAACAAAAGTTTAGTAAATTATGCACTTATCATTGTTATATAATAAAATAATATGGTTAGCTTCGTGAAAGTTCAATTACACCACAACTTTGAAGCAATAATACAGTGATACGTTCAAACTCGGTTAGTCAATACTTACTTATTTTGCATAATAGATAAAACCTATAGATTATAATCCACTTCCCCTTACATAATGCTACGAAAGATACTACTTAATAATTCTCCCCCTTTCGTCAACAAAAATGGAAAAGGCGAAAAATATGGATCGTATTGAATTAAACAAAATACCAGCTTTTATTTAGACGATTTTGCCAAGAAAATAAGTGTCTCATCAAGAAGATATATAGGTACAAGTATCTCTTATAGTTCCATAGCCGCACTCCCTACAAAGATATGACAATTAAGCACAAGTTCAAACTGAACTCCCCCCCCCCCCCACCCCCACCCACCCATCATGATGTCATTACAAAGGTACGACACAATGACCTTTTCTAGGAAAATAATTTTTATTCGACCTTAACACCGGATGTTAGTATATTAAGCAGGCATACTAGGTGGAAAGTCATCAGGAAGCATGTTTCAAAAAACAAATAGCAGAACAATGTACACAATCATGAAAAAATAATTGTAGAAACCGAAATTGAAGTAATTCTCAAATTTCTTTAAAAACAATTCTTGTGGGAAGAGTTTCCTTATCATCCGAAAGTGGATATTATTCCTTAAAATTCCAATGATAAATTATGTAAATTATGTTCATCATTTAGGTTTAAATACCAACATCATGGTAAGATATAAATCTCAGTGCATGTTTATTCAGCGTATCAAGTAAGGATTCACATAAATCATGTTCTCTTCTCTTGCTCAAGAGTCAGATAGGCAGGGATAATCCAGTACTAATAGCATGAGAATTGTTGATACCCCCATCAAATCATTATATTTTGGACTCAATATTAATGATGTGGTAGCATTAAGTCAATAAATGAGTTAAAAAACGGCGCCAAAAGGATAGGGATGACCATGGTCAAACCTATGGAATTAATATGTTACTGAATCGATTTGTTAGAGCACTGCTCGGTCGAACTCACAAGCATTGCTATCTCAAGCTTGTCTGTCAAGTTTAGTTGTCAAAACCATAAGTCTTGATTTCTAGTATATTTATAGCTGTCTCGGATTATGATAAAATATGCAGTTGAGATTTAGACTTCACGGCGTTCATCGATTGAATAAGAAGAGCTACTAATGGGAGCTTGTGGAACTTCATCAACAAAAGGTATGTAGAGACATGAACTCATTTATCACTCAGAAGTCTATTTTTGTTCTATCTCCTATTGAGACAAAAATCGTATAGAAATATAGACTTTACATTATACACATTTGATATTTCGAGCTGAGTTTAACTCGTTTGCATATTTCTCAAAATAAGTGTTGCTAAGCTTTTGCTTTAACTAAGTTTATCTTTTATTCTTGACGAAAGTCAAAAGATGATCATGTGAAAGTCGCCCGGTAACATCTTACATGATTTGTGTGAGACAGTCATTTGATGTAGACTCGGAATGTTTCGTATTGATCATTTGATCACTTGAAAATTTCTTTGAAGCTAATAGTTTGTGTGAGACAACTATTCGAGTTTTCCAAGAATGTTTCAATGATTGAAATGGGAGTTTAGAACAATTAACCATTTGATTGGTAAAATAACACAGTATGCATACTTTTATGCTAACTGTTGCATGTGTATTCCAAGTCCGGGAATTTAGTATACATACCCGTACGCGTACTGATTCAACATTTGAAGTCCGGGAACTATAGTATGCATACCCTATGCGTACTGATTCAACTGAGTTCGGTCATGAACGATAGTATGCGTACCCGTTTGCATACTGGCGAACAAGACCAAGTTTGGGAACTTAGGTATGCGTACCCATTTGCCTATATGAGTGGGTTAAGTTCTAAAATCGGTTATGTATGTTTACATACTCATGAACAAATACATTTATATAATAAGGAATGCAATCTTTGCAAACTGTGGCTATAATGTTCATGAATTGATTCGAGTGAATTAAAACCGATTTTGCTTCGATTGTGTCTTGTATACTTCTATGAGAATATAAACAATTGAGCAACACTATACTTAGTTTCATTTGAGTCATTTGAACTAGTTGTGTTTAAGATGAACAAGAAAGTGTTCATATGGCTAACTTCGCTTAAATATTGTTGAGCCAACTATGTGTACACGTTTAGGTACGGTTACCCATATCTAAATGAAGACATATTTCATTTTTGTGTGACAAGCTAAGACAATCTAACGGTTGAAAGATATTAGCTTGACTCTAATCAGGTTTTCATCTAACGATGAATATTGAATGCTTTGTTACCAAGGTAGCATTGATTGCAAACCCTGATTTGAAGACTATATAAGGGAGAACTCTAGCAACTGGAAAACCTAATCCCTATACCTCTTGTGTGATACTAGTTGCGACTAGAGTCGATTCTCCTTTAACGTTAGGTTTTTCGCGAAACCCTATAGGTTAACGACTTGAAGACTTCATTGGGATTGTGAATCCAGACCCAACTATTTTCTCTGTAGTTGCATGTTCCGATCTTACTTTGTTCTATCGTATTGAGTACTATCTTCTCTAAGATTTGCTCGAGATTTAGTCTCTGATAGGTAAGATAAAAAGTAATCACAAAGCTCTTCTTCTCATTCTTTGTGATTCCACGATATCTTGTTCCGCTATCGTACGGTTAAGATTATTGTGAGGTGATTGATATTACTAGGTTATTCTTCAGGAATATAAGTCCGGTGTATCAATTGGTTCATGTTCACCTTGATTTATCAAAAGACGAAACAAAAACTCGTAGGTATATCTGCGGGAGACAGATTTATCTATTCAATAAACTTTTCTGTGTGAGACAAATTTGTTTATCAAGTCTTCGACTTTGGGTCGTAGCAACTCTTAGTTGTGGATGAGATCAACTAAGGGAATCAAGTGCGTAGAGTCCTGCTAGGATTCAGAGGTGTAAGGAACGCGACTGCACCTTAGTCAATGTGAGATTGGTTAGGGCTCAACTACATTCTAGTCCGTAGTTAACTTGTATTAGGCTAGAATCTGTAGCGGCTTAATACAGTGTGGTGTTCATATCTGGACTAGGTCCCGGGGTTTTTCTGCATTTGCGGTTTCCTCGTTAACAAAACTTCTA
This sequence comes from Papaver somniferum, assembly GCF_003573695.1. Taxonomy (NCBI): domain Eukaryota; kingdom Viridiplantae; phylum Streptophyta; class Magnoliopsida; order Ranunculales; family Papaveraceae; genus Papaver; species Papaver somniferum. The sequence goes on from NC_039362.1 coordinate 78,400,152, forward strand.
GTCTCTGTGTTATTTCTTTTTTGCATTATATTTTATATATAATTGAAATATCATAGGTTGTGCGTAGTTCAATCAATTGGTGAATCCAACCTTTGGTTGTTGATTGGAATTGATTGACGCTTAGATATTGGTCTTTGGTACCATCCAAGTTATTTCTCATATTAATCCGGCTCACAGATTTCTATCTGTTCGATTGCAGATTGATTTGAGAAATTGAGATATAACTCTTGGATATATTTTCCTTGATTGAGTTTGATTGTTTAGTTGATTCTCTTGGAATTATATTGAAGTTAGTCCATACAGATTTCCTAAACGAAATATTGGGAGTGGTTGTTAGACCCCCACTTTTTCAATTGGTATCGGAGCAGGCAAACACGATAAACCTAATAAGTTTGTGTTTGTTTGATCCTAAAGATTATTCCTATGGGGAATCACTTTGGGAAACTTGTTCTGGGCATCTGTAACGTATACCATAATTCCTCAAATATTGTTCAGAGTTTATTATTCTCAAGACTGCTAGTCTCTCAAGATAATCTCTCATCATCTAAGAGGTTAGAAATCCTAGATGATAAAAAACAATCTAAAGGAAAAATTAATGATTCATTCAAAAAGGTTCGTTGCAGGAAACGTGTGAATGAATAAAATCTCAAGGATATGGAACCTCACTAGACTTCTTATTAATCTTTTTGAGGAATACTATCGTGATGGATCAATTGACAAAGATCTATTTATGGCTTTTGAAAACATTTTTAAATCTCTGAAACGACTTGTCTTGATTAAGGAAAAGGCTTGTACTGCAAAAAAAATCTAATTATGTCATCCGTGACATACCTTCGAATTTTGGAAACAACTCATTCAAAATCGATAAAAAGATTTTTTACTGGTGGTGTAGCGAGTTCCAGTTATTGGAAAAATCCTTCATTTAATCATATGAAGGAGTCAAAAATTTCAAATAACCCTGAGTATCGTCATTACTATGATTATAATTCTGTTACATTTCATAAATATCGACCGGAAGGTGCAGGAGGTTTCCTCTGCTCATCTTGCCTCATGGTAATAAGATTAACTCCGCCCCATTTGTATATAACTTGAAGTGGGGCAAGTAACGGTCTAATTTGTTTGTGTTAAGGGTTAGTTTTTTGAAATTATTTTTTTTTCTTCTCTTCTTTTTGAGGAAAAACTCTCTCAATGGATTCCTTCTGCCCACCTGAGGTTAATTGATGTTTTGCAGTTATGCACTTTGTTCGTCATCACAATGATTTCTCTCCAAACCTCTTGAATCTGATTTAAAATTAGAATCTTATTTCCCTTTATGGGTTGCCGAACCAGTATGGGTCTAGGCCCACTACCAGGTTATTTTAAGGGTTCCCGTACGCGTACCCTCCATCTTCATCTATTTGTCCGAGTTCCTGAACAAGGGCGTTTCTAGGGTTCACGAGTTTACTCCATTAAATTCCTTGTGGAGGTCAATAAGGGACAAAGGCTTATCATCATTCTCAAGGAGCATATCAAGTAAGATTTTCTCTTTCTTATTACTCTCAATTTTAGGGCTCATGAGGAAAATCAATAATGATGATAAGGTTTCTAAGAAGATGTCAAGAAATCATGTTTCTTTCTCTCTTAGGAGTATGAACATACCTCAGGACCAAGACTCCATTAGAATTAGATTTGTCAATGATTCTAGTGGTAAGACCTTTGAAAGGATTTCTTCTAACGGTTTCATTCTAGAAAAGAAATTAGATTTGTTTAGTGGTCATAAAGAAGTTTTGATGTGTTTTGAAAAATATGATCTTGGAAACATCTTTAATGGTCTTGATGAAGGTTTTGACACTCTCACAAAAATCTTCTATGCTACAATCATGTTGATCTTGATGACATGTAATTCAAGACCATGATAAATAGAGAAAGGATTCTTGTTATAGAGAGTTGATTTCAAAGATTACCAAAATTCTATTGGGTAATTTTCGTATTCCGAGACCAAGGAAAGAAATACCATCGTATGAAACCATTTCTAATGGTCTTTGCGGCAAAAGTTTTGGTTGGATTGAAGGTAAATTTCCTACTAATTATCTTAGTCTTGCTTTGATGTCTTTCAGAAAACTTGGTATTCCTAATCTTTGTCCCTCCACAACTGAGAATTCTCGGTGGAGTCGTGAGTTTGCGGAGTTGGTATATTTTCTTGAATTGGGTACTCCATGTCTTGATATTTGTGGATTTATCATTCTTTAAATGGTCTCGATGACGTCATCCAACAAGAAGTTAGGCTTTCCTTGCTTAATTGAGCAAATTTGTCGTGAACAATCCATTGCTCCCATTGGCAACTCTCTTGGAACTCCAAAACTTGTTTGTCCTTGTACTTTCAAACATATGAAGGAGAATGCTTGCAAAAGACAAAGATGTGATTCCCTTGACGGTTCTTGTGATCCTACCACCTTGAGTCTTCTTCATCAAATTCACAAGGATGTGTGTAAGATCAATTCCAAGGTAAAATGTGTGCAAGAACAAATTCTTGTGATTGCTACAAAGTTTCCCGAAATCAAGGAAGAAATGGAAAAAGTTCAAGCATCTTGGATGGATACCGATGATGATTAGTTTCACTGTCTCTTTTTATTTCATTTTGTCTAGGAAACTGTAGATGGTGGATTTTCGACAAGGGCTAAAATCGTAAACTCATAATTATACGAAGGTCTGATCCAGCAATCAGACGTGAGTATTGAGACACGGGTCTCTCATCGAATTCTCAACGGAGAGTACTTTCTCTCAGAGTACATGTAGATATGTAGTCTCACGACTGGACAACGGCATATCTCATGAATACTGAACACGTTCAGTGATTATTTCTATATAGTATCACGAGATGGACGGCTCCTAGACAACTTGCTCTGCTAGTATAAAGCGATAACGTCTTCAGGAACAAACAACAAATTTATCCTGACTATATAAAGGATATGACTTACCGACAAGCTCATATCGGGATAATTAATGCTCCTAGACAGCTTTCTCTGCTAGTATAGAGCCACAAAGTTAATTATTCCTAATTACAATTGCTCTTATTCCATGGTCGAATCCACGACTGGTCCCATGGAATGGCAATAACAATTGTTTTGATTCTATGATCGAATCCACGGCTTGATCTCATACAATAGCAATAACTATATTATCTCATTACTCCGATTTCATGATCGAATCCACAACCGGTCTCATAAATGGTAATAGATAAATCTTAATTACTCCGATTCTATGGTCGAATCTACGATCCCATGGAATGGTAATGCTCACTTTATTATTCTGAATTCGTAGTCGAATCCTCAGCTGATCATATGAATTAATAATAAACATCTTATTACTCAGTTTTGTGAATTATTCTCCACTGAATTCCACAATTAGTAATAAATAATCAACAACCGGGCGTCTGAGCTACCTCTAAGTAAGCCCCGATTCAAATGGTGAGGTGTATTCAACGACGATACACTAACAGTCACCGCACGAACGAGTATTTCAAAATACAACGAAACGATGAACCTATGCAAAATAGGAAGAAAATAATAATAATTAAAAATATTGACCAGGGTGCTGGGAGCACGGACACACGACCGACCGACCGTGTCGTGGTCAATCCCACGCCAGTTTTATATTTTTAATGCATTTTTATTATTTTCCATGATTTGATGAAAATTCTCTCATTTTATCAAATCTCCTTCGTCTCGAGGAAACTCCTCGGTTTCATGGTACTTCCATAAATCCATAAAAATAATATAAAATTAAGGAAAGGAGTGTGGGGCGTGACCATTGGCCAACCGGCCATGCCTTGGTCCCACCGGCCCCACACCCCACGGTTCCTATTATTTTTATTATTATTATTATTATTTCTCTAATTTCATGAAAAAACTCCTTGATTTCATGGTATTTTTGCACAAATCATCAATAATAATAAAATAAAATAAATTATGAAAACTTGTGGGACCGGGCCTTGGCCGGCCGGCCATGCCCTAGCCGGTCCCACACGCCCTTTGTTTTATTATTTTATTATTAGTTTTCCTTGAATTCATCAAATTCCTTGATTTATGGTATTTCTCTCAAATTAGGAAAAATTCCCTCAAATCATCAAAAATACCTAAAAATAAAAAATTATGAAAACTCGTGGGACCGGCCCATAGCCGGCCGGCCATGCCTCCACGGTCCCACACGCCCTTGTTTTTATTATTTTAATATTTTGCTTCCTGAACTCATGAAAACTCCTTCAATTCATGGAAACTCCCTAAATTCATCAAATTTCTCAAAATTCATGAATTTTTCATAAAATCATCAAAATATTATAAAATTAAGGAAAAGGCACCACGGGACCGTGGTCACGACCGGCCGACCATGCCTTGACCACGGCGGTCCCACGCCTCCTCATTCCTTATTTTATAATTATTTTTCATCATCTCATGGTGTTTTCCTCAGTTTCGTCGAAACCCTAATTTTGGCATATTTTCTCGAATGGATGCTCAATTGCACGCCAGAAAATATCAAAATTCTCAGGACTGAGACGCGGACGCCTTGGGGACACGAGCACGCTATCTTGACCGACCAAGATTGGCTCTTTGGCTCACGGAAGCCGGTCCCATCAATTTTCACAGTTTTGACCTAATTTGCACAATTGCTCGTATTAGGTCCAAAACTCTTCCAAACACTTTGGATTTTCATGAAGTGATCGTCAGGCGGTCACGTGACAACCCAGGGCCGGTTTCATGACCCATGGTCGGTCCCTCCTCGTAATTAATTAGGTTTTCTCACCTAAGGCTCAGACGAGCATTTTGAATAAATGTAAACCAGCATTTAATCATTCTTTCACCAACAAATCGTCAACTCTTCAGGAGTTTTTGTATTTGCTCAGTGAGCATATGGACACTACATGGTTGATCCACGGTCCCATGTAGTCTCCCTCCTTCGTCCCATGGTTAAATTCTGACGAACCATGAATTGATCATCAATTGATCAAATTAGGGTTTCTGAATCCAGGATCATCATTCCAGATTCCAACCTTATAATTTTACGACGACCTCATGGTCATTAATTTTATTAATTATGCTCGGTTCAACGACCAGTATTCTAATTAATATTTTTGGTACGCTGCCAATAATCCATCAGATGAGCAACACATGCTCAGACGATCAAATATTCAACAATTCATCACATGAGCAACACTTGCTCAGATGATAAATATTTGCTCAAACCAAGGAATATTGGTTCAACAATCAATATTCAACGATCCATCGAATGAGCAATACTTGCTCACTTCATCGTAAGAACTATACCTCTGTCTCATGACATGTTCAATTCATGAGTTTCAGAACATCATGTTCAACTCAGCAACTACATGGACTCATCGTCCCATCAAACCACGAAGTCATCAATTGACTAACAAACCACGAGACGTCAATCGTGTCACTTGGGGGATATCACTTAGGGTTTTGGTCTGGCGGTCTACGGCACGTGTGTTCAAACACACGATGGAATGTGAGCAAGTCGTGCAATCAGTTGAAGGAATTCACGAGGTAGTGGGTGGAAAATCGACCAAGTCTCCACACGTTGAGCAACTGGTTTCAAACACGATCTCCACTTCCCCACTCCTTGATTCCATCAACTGTCACACTTCATGGAATCATGGTGTCTAAAATTCCAGCAATATAAATAAGTCTCTGAATCATGATTGAATCATCGCATCAACAGTATCATCAATCTCACGTCTCATCGACAACACGAGATCATCAACTCATCAATTGAGCAACTACTCTCAATTGAGCAATTTCAATCACTCAGAGCTTATCATATTCAGAATTCACACACCCACAATCTTTGATTACCATTGATTCCACACATTTCTCAGCTTCCCTCCTACAGATCAACCCATCCTCTCTTGTGACCGAATTTACTCTGGAACGGTCATTGTCTTGATTTAGGCCGGAGTACTACAGATTGATCTCTCGAATCTAAAGCACCCCCTTTGCAGCGGTGCATCTGTGTGAGGTTTAACATTTCGCTCGGTTCGAGGAGTCTCCGTACGGTCGTCTCCTCAATTCCTTAAAAACCAGCAAATCGTTTTTCCCCATCTACAGATTGGCGACCACAGTGGGAGATCATTCTCTCGGTTGCAATCTCAAATTTCACAAGATGGTTGATCTCAGGTCAGGTTCAGTTACGAATCCTAACACAAACCGTGCTAGCACTAGCAACAACAAATCAGAATATCCCGGAGACAATTCCGACCTCCAACACTGATGGTGGTGACATTACTCCTCCTCACGCCGAAGGTCATCCACTGTCCGGACGACACCCTGAAGAAGTCAGAGGAGATCCACCACCTACCATTGCTGATCTTATCAAAGCGCAGAGACTCTTGCAAAGAATCAGACTGACATGGCTGCTACACAGAAGGAGCTGTGTAATTATCTCAAAACTCTTACTGACAAGATGTCAGAGAAGACTCAAGAGAAGGGAAAGGAGAAGGAGAAATCCTCAGACGACGATCCTGAAGTAATTCCAATCCATACAGTAGAAGACGACGAAGTCCACAAAACTGCTGCAGACAACTCATCAGCGAAGGGATCATCGAATTTCATCACTCGCGAGGATCTGGAGCACCTTTGGAGAACCGTGGAAAAGACAAAATCGCATGACCATCGTCATCAACCTCCTTATCCTGCCGCTACGCAGAGGATTCCACTCCCTAAAGGTTACGTTTCTCCAACTTTCACCTTGTATGATGGAACTGGCAATGCTCGGGAACATGTCTCTCGTTTTCTCGAAGCCCTGGGAGAACATGAACATAATCATGTCGTTCGTCTCAAGGAATTCTCAAAATCTCTGAAAGGCAGAGCATACACCTGGTATAATAACATCGCACCAGGAACTATCAACAATTGGGGAGAAATGGTTAACGCATTCTACAGGAAATACTTCTTCGTGTCAGAACAAGTCACCCTCTCCTACCTTGGAAGGATGTTTCATAGGGTCAGTGAAAATCCCAATGATTATGTAAAAAGGTTCAGAGTCCAATGGATTGTCACGACCCAAACGTCACGGAGCAACAACTGGTGGACTTGTGCATCAATGGCACGCTCCCGGTCTACAGAGCCTTGCTGGAAAACCTTCGATTCCAGACTTTCTCAGAGCTTCACGAAGCTGCGAAGAGGTCGGCAACCACTGCACCCGCTCTTTTGGAAAGAGCAAAGTCTACAAAGACTGAAGATTCAAAAGACACTCGAGGAAGCAGGCGTTTAATCAACAAGCAGTACAACCTGCAACATTCAACAAACGCTGTCGCGGAAGGGAGTAAGCGAAAAGCAGAACCACAACACAAGCAGACTTCCTCCACCCCTTAAAAGACACACAAGAAGGAGAATTCGAAAATCCCTCCTCAACATACGGAAGATCCAGAAGCACCTGATCCCTGTTCAATGGAAGAAGTTAATGAACTACTCGATGCATTGATTCAAGACGGCGCAATCAAATTGCCTTATGTCAAGAAGGAACCAACTGAAGAGGCCATGGAAAATCCTCGGTATTGTCGCTTCCATAGATACGTCAGCCATCCCACGAGTGATTGCAAAATTTTGAAGCGCATATTCAAAGAAAAGGTCGAATCAGGAGAGCTCAACCTGGGGACTGAGGGAGTGTACAAAAAACCCCTCCCAGTCAGAACTTTTACCATCTCTGAACCTCATGTCAAGGAAACGTTCCAATCTCTGATCGAACATGTCTGCGAGTTGTTGTATCTTTCGAAAGCTCAAAGGAAAGACATGTTTGTTGCACTGAACCAAATCGTGTCTGGAAAACGTCTGTTGATCCAAGAGACCACCACCGAACCGTCAGCCACCGACAAAGAAATGTATGACTGGGGACTGCTCACCACAGTGCACATTAAAGAAAATGAGTTCAAGAGGGTGTCGTCGATGTTGGTACCGCTGTCAACATCATCCCTTTCAAAACTCTCAGAGCTGCCGATATTACTCGACGGGAAGCCACCCATGCTCCCGTAGCAATTAGAGACCACAAAAGAATCTCCAGAGACGCATACGGCTTCATCACTCTCAAAGTTACGGAAAGATTGATCTGCACTGAGGCCAAGTTTTTCATAATCCGGGAAGACCCTGGGTACGACATGGTCCTTGGAAGAACTTGGATTCATGCCAGAAGGATAATGATGCCTTCAACACATCCTGTCATCGACGAGGATTCCGAGTCGGAAGACGAAGCAGAGGACGCATCACCGTTTGAGCATCTGGAAGAAGTAACAGCTCTGATGGGACTTACGCAGAAACTTGGAGAAAATCCGCACACCTTTGTCAGAAGGTTTCGAGCTCGGGCAAGTCTTATTCCTCCTCATGCTCCAATATTACCAATGTTCAAATACGCTACTATGGTCCAGGGACTTCTCCCCATGAACAATTTAGCAGTCATCCAAATCTATGAGTGGGTAACTCACCTCAGCAATATTACACTCAATGGTTGGATTCAGAACTTACTCAAATCGGTCACTCCATCGAGAGGTTTATTGTTGAAGACCTGGATAAGCATGATCAACACTATGCAGGATACTCTCTTCCGCGCGAGTGTCCATATGTGCCACAATCGTGGAATTCCGTCAAACATGGAATTCCGAATCAACGGAAGATATTCAAGGCACGATCGACCAAACCTAACAAGTTTCATGAAGGGGACCAGGTTCTTAAAGCAGTTCAGCACGGTCTTCATTCTACAAGGAACTCCAATTGGGAAGGACCATTCATGGTCGCTAAGTCCGTGGCCGGAGGATACTACAAATTGACCAACACAGATGGCAGAACCCTACCAGTAATTCACGAAAATTGGCTCAAGGCGTTTATCTGAAATTATTGGACATTTAAGGTATTGGGCGTTCGAAGCATTCATGGCGTTTGGATTTAACATTTAGGATTTTCTTTCATTTATATTTCAATTCCTCCAAAACATTTGCAATACTTGCAATTAGTATTTGAATTCAGCAATTTATCAAAATTCATTTCATATTTCATAAAAGAAAATCTTTATCAAATTTACAAGAAAATCCTTAACCATCAGTCAATCCAAAACCATCTAAATATCAAAACCCAAGTATAAACCTCACATCTCTCAGAAGTTCAGAAGTTCAAGAGATCAGCAAGAAAAGGCTTTCGCTCATCGACATCCTTCAAGATTTGCAAAGCCGCCCTCTCCTTGTTCAACTCCTCGGTCAGCTTGGAAATCTTGTCCTCCTTCTGCTTCACAACATCATTGGGAAAGGGTATGTTCTTTTCACATGAATCCTTGATAACGTTTATTTGCTTACGAAGCCATTTCACGTTGAGGCCAAGTCTTTCTGAATTCTCCAAGTTAAACTCCCAATCAAAGAGTATATCTGGAGTCACGGTATTCCTGGGTCTCCTATGCATATCACTCACGACACGCAAGATAATGCCTACTTGCATGGTTAAAGCATAAGCACATCCAGGGTTCCTGTCAATGATCATGTGGCCAAACTTCTTCCATATCGTCTCGTACAAGCGTGCATATCCAATGGGAACGCTGAATCCGCCGACCAATTCATGATACAGGAGTGAAGTGTTAAAGGGAGGATCGAAAGCAACCCCTGCAGTTGGATATTCATACACTATTATACGGTTCTCGGTCACTGGAGCGGCTCCCACGACCAAAGCAACAGTTCCTTCGGTATTCTCCGCTGCTGTCTCGGTTTCTTCTATCACTGAGGCAACAACCATCTGGGTTTCCATAACATCATTAGTGACCTTCTCATGGCCTTGAAGTGCAGGTATGGTTGTCTCTTCATCAATAACTCCGGAATGGTTAGAGTTATCATCGTTGGCTCCAGTATCCTCAACTTCGGTATTTAGCACCTAATACGAAGATTACATGAGGTTAGAGTCACGAATCCAAAGGAGATTATGAAACACAGTATACCAGCAAGGCAACATCATCAAGGTTCATCATACTACATTCAAGGCACGAGCAAATAACATGAAAGTCATGAAAACACATTTTACGATGAGTACGTCTGAAGAAACTGAACTCTGCCCTGTACTAAGAGACGAACTGGGAGAAATATACAAGGAATCTTAGGATTGGTCATATTCCATTCTCTTCGTATGGATGTCCTCTATGACATGTCACAATTTCATGACAATCCGATGAACGAGCGAGTAGATGTGGCCAAAATATCAAGTGATGCGCAATCTGAAAAAGTTCTGGAAGTCTCCTGGAAGTTTACTATTTCGCCTTTTTCAGGCTCTGAACGTGCTCAAAACCTAAAAATCTTCTTTTCAAAAGCTTGTAAATTTTCCGGGCTTGAATTTGCACATGCATATCATTAAAATCTGACTCCGGATGAAGATTCTACAGCGTTTCTATTAAAAAGATGGGTTCTGAATTTTCTGACGACGAAATTCGACTAAGTTTTCATATATTCACATGGGTTTTCATTCATTCATTCACAAGTCAGCACTTTTATACTTCTATGAATAATATATAGGATATATACTTACTTCAGGAGTCTCCAAAGTGTCCAAGGGGTTGGAGTTGTCCACATCAACGATAAGAGGAACATCACTTCCATCCGGCTCCGAATCTTGGGAATTACCTCCACTCCCATTCCCAGAGGATGATTGAGTTCCAGAATTCTCCATCTCGATGACGACATCCTCCTGTACACGTCCTTTACAATCAATATTTTCATCTATGAAGCACCACATTTGAACATGTGGAGAAATACTTACAGTTTCTTCGTCATTCAAATCAACGATTGCTTGTTCAGTAGCAGAAAATTGAAGACCTTCAAGACTTGATGGAGTAAAATTCTGCAATAAAATTAATAACATTGGCTTCATGATTCTAATGTTAATAACAATGAAAGTCACGGTGAGAAATATTAGGAACTCACCAAAGAACGAACTGGGGACTTCATGGTATTAGGTAACAACTTATAACTTTTGTTCCTTCCTTCTCCGCCGTGAACAACTTCTCCAATATCTGAAAAATCTGCATGAATTCGAGGTCTTACGCTACGACCGTCCTGTAAAGAATTCAATAACATGATCAGAATACAATTACCATGGCTTCATGAAAGACATGTGGATAATCTTACTTGAGAACATCCTGGAGATAATTTTCGCTTATCACCAGAAAGGTACTTCAGTCTTGGTCGACCAGAGATCATCTCAGCAGACAGAGGAATCTTCACTGGAAGCTGACTAACAGTCACGAATTCATGCAACCTCTTAAATTTGTTGATTCCAGAATTCTATATAACCTGGGGTTACATATGCAAGTCTATCAGAACCAGGAAACCAGTAACTACTCCCTTCCATGTGATTGTGATCTAAACGAGACGCAAGCTGATCAAGTGATGGTTTCCTTCTCCGGGTAGTTGGAACACATTGATCCATACCCATTTGTCGATCCGCCTTATCAATGTTGTATTCTTCTACTGCCATTCTCCATACATAACGGATAACAAGTGACTAGGAGTACAACTCAACATGAAGGATCTCTCACCATCATTCAGGTTAGCACCAGATTTCAGAGTCGTGCTCTCTCCAGTATTGAAAGTCGTTGGTTGAGAAACATAATCAGGAACCGACACCCACGGACGAAAGTCGAACTCCGATTCTTCATCCAACACATCAATGAGGCGTGCTTTAGACCGAGGCTGCTTTGTAGACCAACGCATGATCCGGGCATTATCTTTCTCGGAGAAGATATGACGGGCATCAGTATTTGGTCCTTGCAGGATATTACGTGGGATAGGCGCATAATTCTTGAAGTTCTCCCACATCAAAGCTTGAAGAAACATCGTGTTAACATAACACTCAATCTTCATGAAGCCATTCGACACGCTGGAATATAACACCAAGGAGTCTAAGTTAGAATACAAGGAACCCAGTAATAAGCTACCTATTGGGAGTTGCTCACCTTGAGCCATCTTAATAGCAAAAGGGATTACGAAAGGCTTCAACAAATGTCCACTGTCCTCGAATATGTCCCTGGATAACCATAAGCATAAGAAAGCGACAATAGGTAACATACCGGTGATGGGACTATCAGAAACTTCATCTCTTGGCCACCAACGTGTCAACCAATGGGCATAACAACCTTTACTACCAGACGTCTTGTTCACTTCTTCCATCGCAGCTGTCAGAGTGTCAAAAACCACTTTTTCCTCATCCGAAAGACCTCCAGAGAAATTACCTGTAATCGGGAGATGCATCAAAGCAGCCACATCTTCTAAGGTAACAGTAAATTCTCCCCATCTACATATGAAGGTATGAATGGGAACACACCAACGGGCCAGCAAATCCACGATACTTTTCACATCATGATTAATAGACAAGTCTCCAGAAGCTTGAATAGCTCTCGTCACTTGCGCCTGGTTGAGCATAGCCCTGATATGAGGGAAACCCAACATATGCCTTGCCCATCCAGAAATTTTTTCCAAAGGGCGTCGAGAAAGCTTAAACTCTATGGTCGATGCAAGGAAAATCCCTCGTTCGAGACAAATCCGTATTACCATCTTCGGGGTCACCAATTTCTTCTGAGTCACAGTCCTAGGGTTGATCAGAAGAGGATATACTGGGGACTTGAGATATGCTTCAACTCCTTTTGGATCCTCCTCAAAGAATGCGTCGTCTATATTCGGAATGTTCTTCACGCCAGTGGCATCCTCCTCTTCTTCACCAATGGAGGTCTCGTCCATGCGTGCATCATCCCTGGAGATGTCAAATGCGATTCGTCCCTTGAAGTATCGTCGGCTGAAGAATTGGTTATTTTGCTAAAATAACTGCAAAGTCCACATTACATTCTACTTCAGTATGTTGTCCAGACACGAATCAAGGAAATACGGCAAAAATGGTAACTCTTAACCCTTAACTTTTGTACTTCCACTAACAATAGTGATAGTAACGGTAGAGTTAACACCTCAAACTCGTTCGTCTCTTCGAAAACTGCAAAAACGAACGAAACTTTATTAATTTTGAAACTGATTTTCATAAAATCACGAACACAATTTTCATAATGTGAACATTCACACAACTGACCTATGAAGTTCATAACAATACAATATTCTATCACAAATATATTGTCTATCTTTGAAGAATCCTCAAAACCCACGTTTTGATTTTTCGAAAAACAACAATTAATGCAACTTGCATACATAAATTCTCAAGGATTTTATCTAACCAAAACAAACTCATGCAAATAAAATATATCATCATATTTTGCATAATATATGTCACGGCTGCATATATATAAAAATAAATTATTTTTCCTTCGTATCGTCGTTATTTGTCTTTAAAACGAAGGTTTATTTCAAAAATATTGTGAAAGCTCACATCTCATTCATATGATAAAGTTTTGTATTTACATGAAAGCTCATAAGCAAAATTTTATCACTGGACACAAGTTCATCATACATATTTTCCTTCGTGTCGTCGTTATTTGTCTTAAAACGAAGGATTGTTCCGATTTCATGAAAATTCACTTCTTTTACGATGAAACCTTGGTATACATGAAAGCTCATACACTAAGTTTTATCACTGGACCTAGGTTCATATTTAAAAAAAAAAAAAAAAAAAAAACTCTCTCCTAAATCAGGGATTATAGTTAGTTTTCAAAACTAACGATCGAACAAACGTACGTTTTCAAAAACGAGGGTTTTTTCATAAAACTCACAATAATATACACACATGTATATAACTTCATCATGATCAAAACATGAACAACTCATGAAGGTTACAACATCAGCAAACAAAAAAATAATAATTACATAACGTGTGGCGGCCGAAATTTGGCCAGATGACGGTCGGACGACGCCGGCGATCGGTGGCGGCTCCGGTGGAAAACTATCCTTCCCTGGCGTGAAGGTGATGAAGGTGCTGGTCGTGTGTGAGATAAATAATAAAAAAAAAAGATTAATCCCTTTTATATCAATTTTATTTCCAAAACCTAATTTTCTAAGGATTTCCTTATTGGGCCCGACCCGCGAATCCTAACCGACCACGGACTCGTCGTCCAAACCAGCGTTCAACACCAATTTATGCTCATTAAACGACGGTCCAATCATGACATTGAATCCTTCATCAAGTCGTGGTTTTCTCATGCTCTCTAAATCCGGTAACGTCTCAACTTATGACTAAGTTCAATTACTGGTATTATTATTTATGGCGGAAAATCACCATTTAATGTTGACTGAGGAAGAGGGGACCTAATGTAGATGGTGGATTTTCGATAAGGGCTAAAATCGTAAACTCATAATTATACGAAGCTCTGATCCAGCAATCAGACGTGAGTATTGAAACACGGGTCTCTCATCGAATTCTCAACAGAGAGTACTTTCTCTCAGAGTACATGTAGATATGTAGTCTCACGACTGGACAACGACATATCTCATGAATACTAAACACTTTCAGTGATTATTTCTATATAGTATCACGAGATGGACGGCTCCTAGACAGCTTGCTCTGCTAGTATAGAGCGATCACGTCTTCAGGAACAAACAACAAGTTTACCCTGACTATATAAAGGATATCACTTACCGACAAGCTCATATCGGGATAATTAATGCTCCTAGACAGCTTGCTCTGCTAGTATAGAGCCACAAAGTTAATTATTCCTAATTACAATTGCTCTTATTCCATGGTCGAATCCACGACTGGTCCCATGGAATGGCAATAACAATTGTTCTGATTCTATGATCGAATCCACGGCTTGACCTCATAGAATAGCAACAACTATATTATCTCATTACTCCGATTTCATGATCGAATCCACAACCGGTCTCATAAATGGTAGTAAATAAATATTAATTACTCCGATTCTATGGTCGAATCTACGATCCCATGGAATGGTAATGCTCACTTTATTATTCTGAATTCGTAGTCGAATCCTCAGCTGATCCTATGAATTAATAATAAACATCTTATTACTCAGTTTTGTGAATTATTCTCCACTGAATTCCACAATTAGTAATAAATAACCAACAACCGGGCGTCTGAGCTACCTCTAAGTAAGCCCCGATTCAAATGGTGAAGGTGTATTCAACGACGATACACTAACAGTCACCGCACGAACGAGTATTTCAAAAATACAACGAAACGATGAACCTATGCAAAATAGGGAAGAAAATAATAAATAATTAAAAATATTGACCAGGGTGCTAGAAGAACGGACACACGACCGACCGACCGCGTCGTGGTCAATCTCACGCCAGTTTTATATTTTTAATGCATCTTTATTATTTTCCATGATTTGATGAAAATTCTCTCATTTTATCAAATCTCCTTCGCCTCGAGGAAACTCCTCGGTTTCATGATACTTCCATAAATCCATAAAAAATAATATAAAATTAATGAAAAGAGTGTGGGGCGTGACCATTGGCCGACCGGCCATGCCTTGGTCCCAACCGGCCTCACACCCCACGGTTCCTTATTATTTTTTTATTATTATTATTATTATTTCTCTAATTTCATGAAAAAACTCCTTGATTTCATGGTATTTTGCACAAATCATCAAATAATAATAAAATAAAATAAATTATGAAAATTTGTGGGACCGGGCCTTGGACGGCCGGACATGCCCTAGTCGGTCCCACATGCCCCTTTGTTTTATTATTTTATTACTCCCTCCGTCCCACTCCTAAGTGACCTATTTGAAATTTGCACAATTTTTAAGGCAAGCAAGGAAAATAGTATTTTTAATCATTTTTTACAATTATACCCTTATGAATAATAACTAGTGAAATTTAAAAATGGTTTATCTCTCAAAATACTCCACGGATGTTCACAAATTTCATACAATTGAAAAGCATTTTAAAACACCTACGTAACGAATATAAACATGCCTATCAAATTATACATATTTCATATATTATTTATAATTAACTAAAAGGATAATTCCGGAATATCTCATTGTTTAGTGATATAGGTCACTTATCATTGGGACAAAATCTAAAATCAAATAGGTCACTTAGGAGTGGGACGGAGGGAGTATTAGTTTTCCTTGAGTTCATCAAATTCCTTGATTTCATGGTATGTCTCTCAAATTAGGAAAAATTCCCTCAATTCATCAAAAATACATGAAAAATACACAAAAATTAGGGAAACTCGTGGGACCGGGCCCAAGCCGGTCGGCCATGCCTTCCACGGTCCCACACACCCTTGTTTTTATTATTTTAATATTTTTGCTTCCCTGAACTCATGAAAACTCCTTCAATTCATGGAAACTCCCTAAGTTCATCAAATTTCTCAAAATTCATGAATTTTTCATAAAATCATCAAAATATTATAAAATTGAGGAAAAGGCACCACAGGACCGTGGTCACGATCGGCCGACCATTCCTTGACCACGGAGGTCCCACGCCTCCGCATTCCTTATTTTATAATTATTTTTCATCATCTCATGGTGTTTTCCTCAGTTTCGTCGAAACCCTAATTTTGGCATATTTTCTCGAATGGATGCTCAATTGCACGCCAGAAAATATCAAAATTCTCAGGATTGAGACGCGGACGCCTTGGGGACACGAGCACGCTATCTTGACCGACCAAGATTGTCTCTTTGGCTCACGAAAGCCGGTCCCATCAATTTTCACAGTTTTGACCTAATTTGCACAATTGCTCGTATTAGGTCCAAAACTCTTCCAAACACTTTGGATTTTCATGAAGTGATCGTCAGGCGGTCACGTGACCACCCAGGGCCGGTTTCATGACCCCATGGTCGGTCTCTCACTCCATCATAATTAATTAGGTTTTCTCACCTAAGGCTCAGACGAGCATTTTCGAATAAATGATTAAACCAGCATTTAATCATTCTTTCACCAAAAAATCGTCAACTCTCCATGAGTTCTTTGTATTTGCTCACGTGAGCATATGAATACTACATGGTTGATCCACGGTCCCATGTAGTCGCTCCCTCCTTCGTCCCATGGTTAAAATTCTGACGAACCATGAATTGATCATCAATTGATCAAATTAGGGTTTCTGAATCCAAGGATCATCATTCCAGATTCCAACCTTAATAATTTTACGACGACCTCATGGTCATTAATTTTATTAATTATGCTCGGTTCAATGACCAGTATTCTAATTAATATTTTTGGTACGCTGCCAATAATCCATCAGATGAGCAACACATGCTCAGACGATCAAATATTCAACAATTCATCACATGAGCAACACTTGCTCAGATGATAAATTTGCTCAAACCAAGGTATATTAGTTCAACAATCAATATTCAACTATCCATCGAATGGGCAATACTTGCTCGCTTCATCGTGAGAACTATACCTCTGTCTCATGACATGTTCAACTCATGAGTTTCAGAACATCATGTTCAACTCAGCAACTACATGGACTCATCGTCTCATCAAACCACAAAGTCATCAATTGACTAACATACCACGAGACGTCAATCGTGTCACTTTGGGGGATATCACTTATGGTTTTGGTCTGGAGGTCTACGAAACGTGTGTTCAAACACACGATGGAATGTGAGCAAGCCGTGCAATCAGTTGAAGGAATTCACGAGGTAGTGGGTGGAAAATAGACCAAGTCTCCACACGTTGAGTAACTGGTTTCAAACACGATCTCCACTTCCCCACTCCTTGATTCCATCAACTGTCACACTTCATGGGATCATGGTGACTAAAATTACAACAATATAAATAAGTATCTTAATCATGATTGAATCATCGACATCAACAGTATCATCAATCTCACGTCTCATCGACAACACGATATCATAAACTCATCAATTGAGCAACTACTCTCGATTGAGCAATTTCAATCACTCAGAGATTTTCGTATTCAGAATTCATACACCCACAACCTTTGATTACCATTGATTCCACACATTTCTCAGCTTCCCTCCTACAAATCAACCCATTCTCTCTTGTGACCGAATTTACTCTGGAACGGTCATTGTCTTGATTTAGGCCGGAGTACTACAGATTGATCTCTCGAATCTAAAGCACCCCCTTTGCAGCGGTGCATCTGTGTGAGGTTTAACATTTCGCTCGGTTCGAGGAGCCTCCTCCGTACGGTCGTCTCCTCAATTTCTTAAAAACCAGCAAATCGTTTTCCCCATCTACAGAAACTTCTTATGAGAATTTATTCTTGTGTTTTAAGAAGGATAACTAGGGTTTGGAATAGCATATATTGTGATTACACATAGCTATTTCCAAAGATTTTCGTCTCGCAATGTTTTTAGATTCATTTATTTAAATTCTAAAGTTTATTTGCAAGATGATTTTGCAGTATTAATATTTATTGGTTTCATATATTGCAAATAATGTTATGGGATATGTGTGTTTACGTCCGGGAACTATGATTGTCCCATATATGTCAAAAGTTAAGTTTATTGTGTCATTATGCAAGTATTGATGGAAAATAGAATGAACTTTTGAATTGCAAACTCAGTCCAGCTACTTAGGTATGCGTACCCGTAACCAAACTCAGTCCGGCTACTTAGGTATGCGTACCCGTTTGCAAACTTAAGTAGGTTATTTTCTAAAATCAGTTTGTTCATGAACTAATATATTCATATAATAAGGAATGCAATCTTTTGCAAACCGTGGCTATAATGTTCATGAAATGATTCGAGTGAATCAAAATCGATTTTTCTTCAATTGTGTCTTATATACTTCTATGCGAATATAAATAATTGAACAACTCTCTAACTAGTTTCATTTGAGTCATTTGAACTAGTTGTGTTTAAGATGAACAAGAAAGTGTTCATATGGCTAACTTCGGTTAACTATTGTTGAGCCAATTATGTGTACACGTTTATGTACGGTTACCCATATCTAAATGAAGGCACATTTCATTTGTGAGTAACAAGCTAAGACAATCTAACGGTTGAAAGATATTAGCTTGACTCTAATCAGGTTTTCATCCAACGGTGAATATTGAATGCTTTGTTACCAAGGTACCATTGATTGCAAACCTTGATTTGAAGACTATATAAGGACTTAATCCCCACACCTCCTGTGTGATACTAGTTGCGACTAGAGTCGATTCTCCTTTAACCTAGGTTTTTCCTAAAATCATTATAGGTTAACGACTGAAAGACTTCATTAGGATTCTGAAGCCAGACCCAACTATTTTCTCTGTAGTTGTGTGATGTGATCTTACTTTGTTCTATCGTATTGAGTACCATCTTCTCTAAGGTTTTCTCGAGATTTAATCTCCGATAGATAAGATAAAAAGTAATCACAAAGCTCTTTGTCTCATTCTTTGTGATTCCACAATATCTTGTTCCGCAACCATACGGTTAAGATTATTGTGAGGTGATTGATATTACTAGGTTGTTCTTCGGGAATATAAGTCCGGCGTATCAATTGGTTCGTGTTCACCTTGATTTATCAAAAGACAGAACAAAAACTCATAGGTATTTCTGTGGGAGACAGATTTATCACTGTGTGAGACAAATTTGTTTATCAAGTCTTCGACTTTGGGTCGTAGCAACTCTTAGATGTGGGTGAGATCAGCTAAGGGAAACAAGTACGTAGAGTCCTGGTGGGATTAAGAGACGTAAGAAACGCGACTACACCTTAATCAGTGTGAGATTGGTTAGGGATCAACTACATTCCAGTCCGAAGTTAACTTGTAGTAGGCTAGAGTCTGTAGCGGCTTAATACAGTGTGGTGTTCAAATCCGGACTAGGTTCCGAGGTTTTTCTGCATTTGCGGTTTCCTCGTTAACAAAACTTCTGGTGTCTGTGTTATTTCTTTTCCGCATTATATTTTCTATATAATTGAAATATCACAGGTTGTGCATAGTTCAATCAATTGGTGAATCCAACCTTTGATTGTTGATTGGAATTGATTGACGCTTGGATATTGGTCTTTGGTACCATCCAAGTTATTTCTCTTATTAATCCGACTCACAGTTTTCTATGTGTTCGGTTGCAGATTGATTTGAGAATTTGAGGTATAACTCTTGGATATATTTTCCTTGATTGAGTCTGACTGTCTAGTTGATTCTCTTGGAATTATATTGGAGTTAGTCCATAAAGATTGCCTAAACGAAATATTGGGTGTGGTTGTTAAACCCCTGCTTTTCACGATTGATCATATGACACATCTTTAGGAGCAGATCTCACTTTAAGATGAAAATTGTAGTCCTATAATGGAGACAAAAAATTATACAAACCATCACAAAATGCATGACACAATAGAAGGAAGATAAGATCGACTTCAGTTCCTTTACTGGAACTCAAGCTTTATTTCCCAAAGGGTATGAATAATATCACAAGAAAAGGTATCAGCTTGGTTAATGAACTAGAAAAACACCAATAACTTGTTGAAAGTTCCGGAACGTTCAGGTATCTAGAGGTTTGGTGAGAATATCAGCCAATTGTTGTTCAAAAAAAAAAAACACTCAATTTCGACAATATCATTCTCAAAGAGATATCTGATAAAGTGATATCTTATGTCAATGTGATTTGTTCTTGTGTGCTCAGTGGGATTTTCAGTAATTCCGAATTGCACTTGAGCTGTCGCAATAGAACTTCAAAGTTCCAGTATCTATTTCATAATCAGTGCGCATTTGTTTCATCCATAAGAGTTGAGTACAACACGAACCTGCAAAGATGTATTCAATTCACATATTGATAAGGATTGTGAGTTTTATTTCTTGGTATGCCAAGCAACAAGATTTAGTCCCACACAAAATAATCCTCCTTATGTACTCTTTTTGTCTTCCACGCATCCTGCTCAATCTGCATCAGAATACACAGTAAGTTCAGTGTTAGTATAAAATGTGTAAGATAGACCATAACCAATAGTGAAACTCTTGTCGGAAACCATTACCATTATGGTTGAGAAAATATCAAAAGATTCGTCACATTTCTTTTTGAGCATTTGAATTGATTCGTCACATTTCTTGGTTTCTCGTCATTGTCTTATATACATCTTTAATTCAAGTCAAAATTTAGTCTGACTTAGATACTACCATGTTACTAATAGTGATCCCAAAATATAATGACTCGATGTACGGATCAACATATTTTATGCTCTTTATTGAAGTTCTTCCTGCCTATCTGACTCATAAGCAAGAGATAAGAACATGATCCACGAAAAATTCTAGATAATAAGCTAATATGAATTTGTATGCTCTTAGATAATCATCTACTCATAATGTTGATATTTAAACTTAGTGGTGATGGATTTTTTTATTAGAAATAGTTATTTTTTTCATTCTCTTCTTTGGAACTAATAAACATACTTCATCTATGGATCTGTGTGAGAAAATTAAGTTCGTATGTCCTTATGTTTGGAGAAACTAAAAATATGACGATGAAAATAATGTTTTAGATTTTTGCTAAAAAGACTCTGAATCTGGACGATTTACGAAAAAAATATTCTTGGGAATTCCCTTCCTAAAAAATCTCCAGAAATTTCGTTTGAAAGTAAGTCTAAGGTTTTCTTCTTGAAAGCTAGTTACGGAACCGGCCTTTCGCTTCCAAGTACCGTACTTACAAATTTTTAGAATCTTTGTCCTCTTTCATAAGCTCTATTATAGAGTTCTCTATTAAAAACCAAACTCTCGTGTTGAGTTTTCTCATTCAAATAATTTGCAAAAGAGTATGTCTCCAGTGACTCGCAACCTTACTCGAGAAAATATGGAAGAAGCTCGTCTTGTTAACAATTAAGAAGGTATATTGAAAAGACGAGGGTACCCAAATACACCACAATCTTTTTGTTTCAACCTATAAGTCCTCTACCGAATGTGATCGTATATGGACAGAGTCGAGACAATACAACAAATTGGTTCACACTTCGTGTGACCGTCTCTGGATACGAGATCCAGATAATACGATAACAAGACAACTTGTGTGATTGACTATGGATACAAGATCGAGACAATACAACAACGAAGTGTGTCACTTGATAATAGGTTCGGAAATCACCAAACTCTATAGGATCACTATCAAGTGATGCAGAGTTAACGTACAAGTGTAATTTACTTTTAATTATAATAAAAATAATTATAATTGCGGAATAGAAAAGTAAATGACACAGCAAGATTTTGTTAACGAGGAAACCGCAAATGCAGAAAAACCCCGGGACCTAGTCCAGTTTTGAATGCTCTCGGAATTAAGCCGTTATACAAAATCTAATACCAATTTCGTATAGTTGAGACCAATCAGACTACCCCTATCTACTTAGTTCCCTCAGTATCCCTGTGCCTTCTACTTCTAGAGTCACGCACGTGAATAACAAGTCCTTTGGATCGTATTCCAAACAGGAAAGGAAAAATCTGTTTGGTAAGCACTCTAATCAATCTTGCTAAAATATATAGATGAGTCGTTGACAAATGCTCTTATGTTTAATCTATTAAACTACTTTGTCTGGTTAGATCAATCTATCCAATAACTACCTAAGTAGTCAAGTTTATATTCACACTCAATTAATATAGATCTCAAAGACAAATATGGAGAATGTAGATCTCACACAACTAATCAATCAGATAAACTGATTCTAGTTGGATCCCAGCCGATCAAGGTTTGTGCACACAATTCACAAGATATGAAAACTAATAGGAAACCTTATGCGTCTTCAAATCTTCTTTTATCTTCAAAACCTTCACAACACCACTTGAATCTCTTGTGATCAATCACGCACAAAACGAATTTTGTTAACAATGGATTATTATTAGATGTCTTTAGATCTAACAACAGTGCTAAAGATCCGTCGATACTTCGATTTAGTTTGAGTGAATCTTATATCAGAAGAGAAGATTCTCAAGCATAAACAAACTAGCTGCAATTAAAGTTTCAATTTTATCCTTTACCCAATCTTGTTTCGAACCGTTATGATGAGATTGGTTCTTAGTTATTCAAAACCATGGATATAGTTTACCATACGATCAGAAGGTATCCGCTTGGTTTCTTTTGGATCTTGAAGGTTGAAAGCCAATAAACATGACTCTTCTTCGGATCTGGTAGAACTGTCAGATTCATAATCAGACATGATTTTTGATATGATCTTCTTCTTCCTTTCTGTACTGATTCCCTGACAATCCTTAACTCTTTGAGCTTCCTCCTTATTTACCTTTGTAATACCACGAGTTATTGGAGGCATGCTCAAGGATTTAAATAAGAATTAATTAGGGTTTCTCAATACAAGCAAGAGAAAGTTTCTCTTAAGAATAAACATCTTTCGGACCGAAAATATCCTTGAATTTCCGAAAATATAGCAAAGGTATATTTTGTTTCCTATGTCCGAAATTCTCATGCTGAAAGGTTTATTAAAAATTCAAAAAATTCAAATAAGATCTAATTATGGAAGATCATAATACATGAACAATTTGAAAAAGCGGGGGTCTAACAACACCACCCAATATTTCGCTTAGCAATCTGTATGGACTAAGTCCGAAACACTTTCTAGAGAATCAACTAGACAGTCAGACTCAATCTAGATAAAAGTATCTCAAGGAGTTAATATCTCTCTCTTCTTTTGATTTACTCAAGCTAATAGAAATCAGCGAGTCTATAATCAAACACAAGGAATAACTTGGACGGTACCAAAGACCAATATCCAAGGATCAATCAATATCAATCAACAACCAAAGGTCGGATTTCCAATTGATTGATTCAAACGCGCAACCTGTATTATTTCAATTATATAAACAAATATAATGCGGAAATAGAAATAACACAGACACCAGAATTTTGTTAACGAGGAAACCGCAAATGCAGAAAAACCTCGGGACCTAGTCCAGATTGAATACACACTGCATTAAGCCGCTACAGACACTAGCCTACTCCAAGCTAACTTTGGATTGGACTATAGTTGAACCCTAATCAGTCTCCCACTGATCCAAGGTACAGTTGTACTCCCTACGCCTCTGATCCCATTAGGATACTGCGCACTTGATTCCCTTAGCTGATCTCACCCACAACTAAGAGTTGCTACGACCCAAAATCGCAGGTTTTAACAATAAACAAATCTGCCTCACACAGACAAGTATATCAAAGGATCAATTTATCTCCCACAGAAAAACCCTAAAAGTTTTTGTTCCGTCTTTTGATAATAATCAAGGTGAACAGGAACCAATTGATAATCCGGTCTTATATTCCCGAAGAACAACCTAGATTAATCAATCACCTCACAACAATCTTAATCGTATGGTAGCGAAACAAGATGTCGTGGAATCACAAACGATGAGACGAAGGTGTTTGTGATTACTTTTTATATCTTGCCTATCGGAGAACTCTCACGATCTCAAGCCAATCAATATGATTCTACTGTTACGATAGAAGATGCAAGATCAGATCACACAACTACGATAAAAGTAGTATCGGTCTGGCTTCACAATCCCAATGAAGTCTTTAAGTCGTTAACCTGGTTTTAGAAGAAGAAAACCAAAGGTTAAAGGAGAAACGACTCTAGCACGCAAACTAGTATCACACGTAAGGTATGGGGATTAGTTTTGCACAATACTAGATGTCTCCTTTATATAGCCTTTCAAATCAGGGTTTTGCCTTAGTTACAAAGCAATCGATATTCACCGCTAGATGAAAATCTGATTTAGATTCAAGCTAATATTTCTCAACCGTTAGATCAAAAATTTAGCTTGTCATACACAAATGGCTGTACGCTTCTAGGTTTGTTAACCGCACCCAAACGTGTACATTGTTGGTTCAACAATAGTATACCCAAAGAGGTTAACCATATGAGCTATTCATACCAAACATGTTCTTCTTCACCATAACTAGTTCAATTAACTCAAATGAACTAGTTAAAAGAGTTGTTCAATTGCAAGGAAATCTTATGTAACTACACAAGACACAATTGAAGCAAAGATGATTTGATTCACTCGAATCGGTTCATGAACTTTAATAGCCACGGTTTACAAATGCATTCCTTAGTCTTTTAAGATTAAGTTCAGAAATCATCTTTAGATATATAACCTTATCAAGTTCGCAGACTAGGTTCGCGGACTTAAGACACCGGATAGAGTTTACAAACTCCAACAGAAATTCTCGGGTTCGAGAACTACGCCGGTTCGTGGACTTGGCTTACGCAAGTAGTTTGTCAACTCCAGCAGAAATTCTCGGGTTTGAGAACTTCGGCAGTTCGCGGACTTAGTTCACGGACTTGGCACTTGCCATACTTCCGGTTCTCCTTATCAACAAAGTTCGAAAACTTCGGTTCAAGGAATCCATTTTTTATGTAATCTAGACTCTCATTCAAATCATTGAAACATTCTTAGAGGACGTTATGTAGTTGTTACACTATTTCTCGTCAAAGCAATTTTCAAGGTGATTGAAACATTCATGGATTTCGTCACTAGGTAAAGATAAACTTGGTCGAAGCGAAAAGCTTACTAACACATATTTTGAGATATAGATAGGCGAGGTATACTCGGCTCGAAATCCCAAATGTGTATGATCTAGTCTATATATATAGCATACGACTGTTGTCTCAAAGAGTAGGAGATAAAATAGATAGACTTTCGAGTGACAGATAAGTTCAAGTCTCCACATACCTTTTTTTCGAGAAGTTCCACCGGTTCCTTGAGTAGATCTTCTACTTGTATGATGAATCGCCATGAAGTCCTTGAGCTCAACTACACTTACTATCCTAGTCCGAGACTTAGTTATAAGAGATTAGAAATCAAGACTTATAGTTTTGATCACTAACATTGATAAACATGCTTGAGATAGCAACGCATGCGAGTTTGACCGAGCAGTGCTCTAACAATCTCCCCCTTTGTCAATTTTAGTGACAAAACTATCAATGCATACGGAATACAAAAAAAGATAATGAAACTTTAGTAGCTCATATTCCACATGTCTAATCTTCAACATTCCTCGAAATCTTCGTCACTTCCAAGTACTTCAATGATCCCAAAGGTTGTAAGTTTAGCATCACCGTTGTTGAAGATCCGTATCTATAACAATGAGAAAGCATCGGTATCGATCATTGTTATACATTGTCATAGTATTATTACTTAGTGTCAAAGTCCAATTGTATCATAACTTCAACAATAACACTATGGTGATATGTATCACTCCCCCTTAGTTAATACTCCATCTCACATGAAAACCACTCCCCCTTACACAATGATCCGAAAACCATATGTATTTGTAGTGTGAATTACATATTAATTCTCCCCCTTTTTGTCAATAAAATTGGCAAAGGTACAAGAACGGGATTATAATGAAATTTCCGTAAAAGAGACATTTCATGACTGAGAGAAAGAAATACACATCATCTTATTTAGATGTAATCATATAGCCGAAGCTAACATCATTCATCGAGGAGTTTAAAGATACAAGATAACCCCTCTAAAATTCCACAGCCGCACACCCCTCAAGATATGACCATTAAGCAAAATTTCAAAAGAACTCTCCCCCATTTGATGTCATTCCCAAGGGAACAACAAGAGCGACCTTAAATTCCGAAGAAAAGAAGAATTTTTATTGGACACCAAAACCATAAGAATGATTTTTATATCCAAAACTCAATAAAATTAATCACAAGTAAACCCATGATTAATTTAATCGGAATACGGAATCAAATTAAACACACAAGGTGATCAACTTAATTGTTTTATGCTCAACATAAGAAAACATACGGAACATATGACTAACATAACCATTATAAAATGATTAAGATAGCCGTTCATATACTCAACACAAGAAAACTCATGGAATATATGAAAACTCAACTAGACTAATTACAAGATATTCCATAATTAATCTAATTAGAATACAAAATCAAACTAATCACAAATGTAATCAATTTAATTGTAATTTGTTTTGCTCGACATAAGAGAACTTACAGAGCAACAACTAAATAACCAAACAAAATGATTAATTTAGTTCACAAATGCTCAACATAAAGTATCTTACGGAACAACCAACCAAGCTAATCAAAAATTAATCAACTTAGTCGTATCGTGCTCAACATAAGACACATTACGGAGCCTCACGGTAATACACAAATATGGATCAATGAAGATCTATACCGTGGAGTACACAAGGATTCATTCTTTTGCACAAGCATATAAAATAGAAATAATCCTTGGATACAAAAGATTTTAACCTATCTTCCGTCAAGGGTTGACAATATAGGCTTAAGTTTTGTATTTGTCAAAAGTCTATTCATTCTTAAACTAATACATGAATATCGATCATGAACAACTTTACTTTTGACAAAATATGGGACAACAAAGTTCACGGACGTTAACATAAATATCCCATAACAAGTTGCAATATAACAAAATCAAAAATATTTCAAACCATCATCCTCCAAATAGTTTTAGAGTTTTAAACCAAAAAACCTAAAAACAAGAAGATGAAAATAATAGCTATGTGTAATCACAATCATCGCTATTCAAAGCACTAGTTATTCTTCCAACTAAACCAAAAATAAGACTTATTAGGCAACTCAAAATTAGACTCTTATGATGCATTTCACTTACTTTGAAGGTTCTTCTTGTATTCCCTATATTCGTCAAGCTCATCTTCGATTAGATCAATCCTAGATTCAAGATTATCCATCTTTGTTTCAAGTCTTTTGGAGGAAGCTTCGAGTTCGCTTTTCAGGCCACGTACTTGCTCCAAAAATAGATTCATTGTTAAAGAGAGCTTATCAAATTGTGAGACAGAAGGAATTTCATCAGAGGATGAGATACTCTTGTCATAACACATTTCGTTATCAGAAGAATCAACCTGAATCTTCTTTGAAGGAAATAGAACAGTCCATACATCACTTTCTTTGCTAGAAAGGCTAGAGGAGGACATGATAGAGAACATAAATGAAATGATCCTTCAGAAAAAAAAAATTCAATTAAAAGGAATGAAGATGAAAAAATTCCAAAAACGACCTTTAACCAAACCCTAACAGAAATCGGTTACCTTCAGAAAAAGTCTTTTAAAGAGTCAGAAACCGTACATGAACAATCAACGGTACTAGGGAAGAGTAGAATAGAGAATAACAAACACATTCCATTACAACCTTCTTGAAAATCATGATTCTTGCTTAAGAGGAGCAGAAGAGAGAATCATGAGAAACAAGATTACGGTTTATTCCAATCCAATCGGACTGGGATATTTCTCATGAAGAGGGGAATTGTTGGTTAAATCAAGTTTATGCTTACTCTTCAAAAAAGAGTTATGCACATCATTCTTTTCCCTTTTAATCACAGTTTTGAGGAACTTGAATGTTGAATTGCGCAAGTCCTGCACTGTTCTAGAAATCAATTTTTGAGAGAAAAAAAAGATTTGATAGAAGGTTTCTTTTTCCCTTTTTGCACACAGCGTTTAGCAGAGTAGGACTGCATTTGACTACTTGTGCTAAGATGATCATGATTTTTACACGAGGAACCCGAAAATTTTGGTTGCATCTTGTGCCTTTCTGTATCATTCTTGTTGTCAAGATGACTAGGAAGTGATACAAAGTCAAGTGACAATTGCTGACACAACTTATGAGACATGGACGAAATAATTCTTCATGTCGTATAAGGATCACGATTGTGATTTTCAGCAAGGAGATTAAAAGAACATCCATGGTTTTCATCCTTAGGATCATAATCAAGAGTATTCATCCATGCTTTAGTTATCTTATTCTCCTTAAAATCTGGACCATTGAGAGTATGAATACTTTTACAGCACAAGAGACTAGTTTCGCTAGTGAAGTTTTTCTGAACTCTCTTATCCATCTTTTTGATCAATTGAACCTCTTTTTGAGACTTTCTTTTACTTCGTCTAAGAATTTTCTAAGTTGTTGTATAAGCAGAGACAACGTAGAAATAAAGCAATTATCATTTTTATTGATCATATGAGGGCGGTGAGATTTTCCATCAGTAGTAGTAATATGATTACTAGACATGTGATGTTTATCTTTAAGTTCGTGATCGAAAATTTTAAGCTTCCCAACAAGCGTATTTCGCTAAAGAGTATTAAGGTTATTTCCCTCAACGATGGCATGTTTTTTAGATTCATATTTAAATGGCAGCGATCTGAGAATCTTCATAACAATTTCCTTTTCAGGAATAGTCCTACCCAACGCACAGGATGCATTAACAATTTCAGACATTTTGTGATAAAATTCATCAAATGAATCTTCTTCTGCCATATGAAGGTTCTCCCATTCAGAATTAAGGTTTTGAAGCCTAGCTTCCTTTTCGCTGGTGTTACCTTCAAATACAGTTTTTAAAGTATCCCACGCATCTTTAGACGTGGAGCAAGAAGCAACATGGTTTCGAAGATTTGGGGTAATGGCATGCATGATGGCATTCAAACCGTCGGAGTTTTGGTTTGCAGCAAGAGACTCAGCAGCAGTATATGTACCAATGTTTTTAGGCATGATAACATCTTCAACTATAACGACGGGAACCTCATAGCCATTGACAACATAAACCCATGATTGGAAATCACGCGATTAAAGAAAAGTACGCGTAGCAATTTTCCACCATAGGTAGTTTGAGCCATCGAAGACTGGTGGTACGTTAACTGAGATAGCACAGCTGTCCATAGAGTCAGATCGCTACAACCACAGACTTATAAGGTCTTGAACGTGTTTGCCGGCTCTGATACCAATTGAAAAAGAGGGGGTCTAACAACACCACCCAATATTTTGCTTAGCAATCTGTATGGACTAACTACGAAACACTTTCTAGAGAATCAACTAGACAGTCAGACTCAATCTAGATAAAAGTATCTCAAGGAGTTAATATCTCTCTCTCTTGTTTTGATTTACTCAAGCTAATAGAAATCAGCGAGTCTATAATCAAACACAAGGAATAACTTGGACGGTACCAAAGACCAATATCCAAGGATATACCAATATCAATCAACAACCAAAGGTCGGATTTCCAATTGATTGATTCAAACGCACAACCTGTATTATTTCAATTATATAAACAAATACAATGCGGAAATACAAATAACACAGACGCCAGAATTTTGTTAACGAGGAAACCGCAAATGCAGAAAAACCCCGGGACCTAGTCCAGATTGAATACACACTGTATTAAGCCGCTACAGACACTAGCCTACTCCAAGCTAACTTTGGACTGGACTATAGTTGAACCCCAATCAGTCTCCCACTGATCCAAGGTACAGTTGTACTCCCTACGCCTCTGATCCCATTAGGATACTGCACACTTGATTCCCTTAGCTGATCTCACCCACAACTAAGAGTTGCTACGACCCAAAATCGCAGGCTTTAACAATAAACAAATATGCCTCACACAGACAAGTCTATCAAAGGATCAATCTGTCTCCCACAGAAAAACCCTAAAAGTTTTTGTTCCGTTTTTTGATAATAATCAAGGTGAATAGGAACCAATTGATAATCCGTCTTATATTCCCGAAGAACAACCTAGATTAATCAATCACCTCACAACAATCTTAATCGTATGGTAGCGAAACAAGATGTCGTGGAATCACAAACGATGAGACGAAGGTGTTTGTGATTACTTTTTATATCTTGCCTATCGGAGAACTTTCACGATCTCAAGCCAATAAATATGATTCTACTGTTACGATAGAAGATGCAAGATCAGATCACACAACTACGATAAAAGTAGTATTGGTCAGGCTTCACAATCCCAATGAAGTCTTTAAGTCGTTAACCTGGTTTTAGAAGAAGAAAACCAAAGGTTAAAGGAGAAACGAATCTACCACGCAAACTAGTATCACAAGTAAGGTGTGGGGATTAGTTTTGCACAATACTAGATGTCTCCTTTATATAGCCTTTCAAATTAGGGTT
Organism: Papaver somniferum; assembly: GCF_003573695.1. Lineage (NCBI taxonomy): Eukaryota > Viridiplantae > Streptophyta > Magnoliopsida > Ranunculales > Papaveraceae > Papaver > Papaver somniferum. Next base: position 78,430,924 of record NC_039362.1, read on the forward strand.
TTGCCTTAGTTACAAAGCAATCGACATTCACCGTTAGATGAAAATCTGATTTAGATTCAAGCTAATATTTCTCAACCATTAGATCGAAAACTTAGCTTTTCATACACAAATGACTGTACGCTTCTAGGTTTGTTAACCGCACCCAAACGTGTACGTTGTTGGTTCAACAATAGTATACCCAAAGAGGTTTACCATATGAGCGTTTCATACCAACCATGTTCTTCTTCACCATAACTAGTTCAATTAACTCAAATGAACTAGTTAAGAGAGTTGTTCAATTGCAAGGAAATCTTATGTAACTACACAAGACACAATTGAAGCAAAGATGATTTGATTCACTCGAATCGGTTCATGAACTTTAATAGCCACGGTTTACAAATGCATTCCTTAGTCTTTTAAGATTAAGTTCAGAAATCATCTTTAGATATATAACCTTATCAAGTTCGCAGACTAGGTTCGCGGACTTAAGACACCGGATAGAGTTTACAAACTCCAGCAGAAATTCTCGGGTTCGAGAAATACGCCGGTTCACGGACTGGGTTCGCGGACTTGGCTCACGCAAGTAATTTGTCAACTCCAGCAGAAATTCTCGGGTTTGAGAACTTCGGCAGTTCGCGGACTGAGTTTGCGGACTTGGCACTTGCCATACTTCCGGTTCTCTTGATCAACAAAGTTCGAAAACTTCGGTTCAAGGAATCCATTGGTTATGTAATCTAAACTCTCATTCCAATCATTGAAACATTCTTAGAGGACGTTATATAGTTGTTACACTATTTCTCGTCAAAGCAATTTTCAAGGTGATTGAATTATTCATGACTTTCGTCACTAGGTAAAGATAAACTTGGTCGAAGAAAAATCTTACCAACACATATTTCGAGATATAGATAGGCGAGGTATACTCGACTCGAAATACCAAATGTGTATGATCTAGTCTATATATATAGCATACGACTTTTTTCTCAAAGAGTAGGAGATATAATAGATACACTTTTGAGTGACAGATAAGTTCAAGTCTCCACATACCTTTTTGTCGAGAAGTTCCACCGGTTCCTTGAGTAGATCTTCTACTTGTATGATGAATCGCCATGAAGTCCTTGAGCTCAACTACACTTACTATCCTAGTCCTAGACTTAGCTATAAGAGATTAGAAATCAAGACTTTTAGTTTTGATCACTAACATTGACAGAGATAGCAATGCATGCGAGTTTGACCGAGAAGTGCTCTAATACAATTTTTTCTTTACAAAATGGATTCGCAGTTTATCCGAAAATTGGCACATATTTTTCTGATATAAACACAAAACATGTGCTCTCGTTTTATGTGCTTCCTCGCCCCAAAGGTTATGAGCACGAACTTGGATGAGGGTTCACATTCTCCATAAAACTAGGTTGTATCGTAGTAAGCCTTATCTTGCTTACAATGAGTATCAGAAACATAGTTCATGTTTCTCTTTGGAAATTTCTGCCTAACATATTTTCTCCCAGAAAGTTGACTTTTCTTAATCGCAATGAGATTTGGACCATGAGGAGAAAACGAACTGATGCGAGAATTTTCAGAGATAGATAAATCTATCTTAATTTTGTTAATGAGATTTTCATAAGACTTTCTCATTCTAAGGATTTCCTTATTATGCACATCAGCTTGATCATCGGAAACAATTATTGGAAATTTTCCCTGATTATTTCGCTTGGTAGAAATTATTTCCTTCCTTTTCTTCTGGAAACGTTCAGCAGGGGAACTACGTTCATGTAAACAGATATTGTTTCGACATGAATGAGGTGGAATTTTTTTCCAGAAGTGGTCATCAACTCTTTTATCTGATTCTTTTGAGTAGATTTCATTGGGTTGGGGTGTATTCTGTCTTTCTACTGGGGAATGATCTTTCAGTTTTTTAAGACAAGAAATTTCTTTTAATACTTTTATAACAGTGTTTTGAAGAAGTATAAGTTTCATGTCAAGTGATTGAAAGTTGTATTCCTTAAGATCTTTCTCACGGAACCGGTTCAAAGTTTCCTGGAGAAGATTTTGTTTGATCATCAGTAGTTGTAGAAGATGGCTTTTCATTCTCTTCTGACTTGATGTAGTTAGGCAGACTACCATCATCATGATCTGTTTTAGACGTGATCAAAAAAGTACTGTTATCACAATCTGTAAAAGTCGAGCACAGACTTTTGGTTTCCTCATCAGAAAAATTATAACAGAATCATTAGTCAGAGTCATAGGATGAACCTCTTGTTATTGAGTAAGAGATTTATCAAGAGCTTCTACTTTGACAGTGAGATCCATATTCTCTTTGGATAGAATATTTATTTGAATGTACTTTTCTCTGATCTCTTGCTTAAGAAGATTAGATTCTGTCTTTAATATTAGTATCCTTGTAGACAGAGATCTTATAGGCTTTAGGAATTTTACTAACTTTTTATCAGCATCTTCTTTTCCATCAGAGATAGACTCAGATGTACTCTTAATTTTCGTAACTCCTGGATCATGAGTTAACGAAGTAGTAACATCTTCAACTTTTGAGTATTTGCAACCTTGCGTAACGTTAACTGAATCAGACATACATTCAAATCTTATAGGCTGGATCGCACCAAATACAGATTGTTAGATCTTTTCGTGTTTGCCTGCTCTGATACCAATTCAAAAGATGAGGGTACCCAAATACACCACAATATTTTTGTTTCAACCTATAAGTCCTCTACCGAATGTGATCGTCTATGGACAGAGTCTAGACAATATAATAAATCGGTTCACACTTCGCGTGATCGTCTATGTATAAGAGATTGAGACAATACGACAAAAAGATAACTTGTGTGATTGACTATGGATACAAGATCGACACAATACAACAACGAAGTGTGTTACTTGATAATAAGTTCGGAAATCACCAAACTCTATAGGATCACTATCAAGTAATGTGCAGTTAACGTACAAGTGTAATTTACTTTTAATTACAATAAAAATAATTATAATTGCGGAATAGAAAAGTAAATGACACAACAAGATTTTGTTAACGAGGAAACCGCAAATGCAAACCCCAGGACCTAGTCCAGTTTTGGATACTCTCAGAATTAAGTTGTTATATAAAATCTAATACCAACTTCGTATAGTTGAGACCACGCTGACTACCCCTAGATACTTAGTTCCCTTAGTATCCATGCGCCTTCGACTTCTAGAGTCACGCACATGAATATCAAGTCTGTTGGATCGTATTCCAAACAACAAAGGAAGAATCTGTTTGGTAACCACTTTAATCAATCTTGCTAAAAGATATAGATGAGTCATTGACAAACACTCTTGTAATATAATAAAGTCCTTTGTCTGGTTAGATCAATCTATCCAATAACTACCGAAGTAGTCAAGTTTAGATTCGCACTCAATCAATAAAGATTTCAAAGAGAAATATATAGAATGCAGATCTCACGTAATCAATCAGGTAAACTGATTCTAGTTGGATCCAAGTCGATCAAGGTTTGTGCACACGATTCACAAGATACGAAGACTAATAAGAAATCTTCAAATCTTCTTTTATCTTCAAAACCTGCACAACACCACTTGAATCTCTTGTGATCAATCACGCACAGAACAGAGTCTGCTAACAATGGATTATAACAAAATGTCTTTATATCTAACAATAGTTCTAAAGATCCCGTCGATACTTCGATCTAGTTTGAGTGAATCTTATATCAGAAGAGAAGATTCTCGAGCATAAACAAACTAGGTGCAATCAAAGTTTCAACAATCGTTAGTCTATCAAATCAAACCGAAAACTAATAACACTACAATTATCTAGTTTCCCACCAATGGTACTCGTAGAGCTTCTTGATTCCACAAAATACTTTAAACGAGGTTGTAAGAGATTTTACCTAATTAGGATACTTTCCTCTCCGAATATACGACTCCACCAGAAACAACAAGAAATGAAATTTTCCTGGCTCTTAGGATAGTTTGCTAGAAATGCAAACTTAGGTATTTATAGAACAAGGATGTTTGGACACCAAGAAAATTCCAAAACCGAAAATATTCTCAAGGTATGCAATGAATGGCAAAATTCAGTTTTCCTAATTCCAATAAATGCTTGTCCAAAATTTCCGAAATCTCTCAATAGAATATCTCCAATTACTAAATGCACATTACTACTTTTTATTTTCTAGAGCCATGCATTAATTGCTGGTAATTAATGCATATAAAATGAAAAATCTTAATTAAAAGATTCTTAATTTATATTGGCACAGGATCACCTTGAGTACCTAGGAATATCTTTGAACAATAAATGATAAGAGTTACTTCTCATGTTCAAAGTATGTTGACATATTTTCACTGCAAATCCTTATTTCATATGTACATGGATTTACATTCTTGGAATCGGTTATACCATATTTCCAAACAAGTTTAGAATTGGTTTGCCTGTATTCCAAGATTACTATGTGATTGGTTATACCAAATCACAATGGTTTGTGATCGGTCCTTCCAAGTCACACACATGGGTTCGGGTCGGTTATACCAATCACTAGGATCGGTTATACCTAAATATGGTACCTACATGTGATCGGTCACACCAGTTACCAGGACCGGTTACACCAATTACAAGGATCGGTTTCATCTACACATGGTATCTACTTGTGATCGGTCACACCAGTTACCAGGACAGGTTACACCAATTACAAGGATCGGTCACATAACTCTTATGATCGGTCACACCAATTACAAAGATCGATCATACCATCACATTGTGATTACTTAGGATTGGTTACACCAATACCAGGAACGGTCATACCAAATCATAAGTCTAGGCATTGAGATTGGTTATACCAAGATAGATAACCTGAGTTAAGATTGGTTCTACCAACTCACACATATTGGTCATCCAAAGATAACAATGAATAACAAGACCAATAAGCCTATTGGTTTCCCTTTCGATTCACAAAACAAGTTCATGAATGTACTTACTTTAAATGAATGTAAAACATTGTTTCCTAGGATGAAATCTTCACCATAGCCCATACACATAATCATAACAATATATATATACAAGATTATGTGGATGTCATACCTACGAAGTTCAAAAGATAAGCGTTATACTTCGTAGTCTAATTCCTTAATACTATGATCATACTATTATGATCATGTCACATCACTAGAGTATAATATACAATATATATAGCTTCAGGGTTATGTTTTCAATATGCACGACTTGAAAGATATGTTAGGAATGAAACAAGTTCAAGTCAGTATTACTAACCTCAAGTGGAAAGATCATGTCATCGTTGTAGTTCGTTACTTCTTCGCGTTCTTCAGGTCTTCGAAGTAATACTTGTATGTCTCAACATTCCTAGACTTTCTAGTCTAACCTAAACGAAGTTGACTATAATATTTAATCAAGCAACTCTAGATGAGTTTTGATACTAAAATATTAAATCAAACTTGATATACCAAAGCTTGGTGAGTTCAACCGAGTTATGCTCTAACATATATGATCAGAAAGGAAGAAGAAAATAACTCTCGTTGATAACGAATTTGATACTCTTGATTCCGTTGAGGATCATCCCGAAATAAATTCCTACTTTGCATGCACTCGTCAAGATGTTGAAGAAGGGAGAATGATTTTTGCCGATGTTGTTTCTGATTTTATTAGACACTTTGAGGAAGCTAAGATTCAACTTGTTGCTACTATGAAGAATAAAAACATGTTAAGAATATGGTTGAAAAAGGTTCTTGCTGACTTTGCTCTCATGAAATTTTTCATGTTAATGATCTTCTTAATGAAGCTTAATGAGGTAATATTTCCCTGGAATTTGTTGATGGTTAAAGAAAAACTCAAAAGGGTTAAAAACCAATGACGAATCTACTAACAATAATTATGAGCAGAAACCCAGTTGACTGGACATGTGGTGAAAACGGATTTGTTCGGAACAGACAAACAACAATAGCTTCAACGGAGATAATTTCATATGTCTCATCAATCTCACCTCTCAGCTATAATGCTCAATCCAGCGAGCGAAGGTAATAGTTATGGTTCGTTCAACACTCACTTTAGAAGTCCAGCAAGAAGAATGAGTTGTCATCCACTATGCCTTTAAAGTGAAGAAAAATACTGAAGGAGGGGTTGGGAGATTTTGGTTTGTAAGAGAGGTGGTTTGAGAGACCATTGTACTTGAGAGTTGTTCATAGTTTGCCTGTAACCATCATCAATACTTAGTGAAATCACTCCAATGGACGTAGGTTTTAATACCAAACCACGTAATATCTTTCGTAAATTACTTTATTTACTTCCTTATCATACTTCATGATAACTAACCTTTGATTACTCGAATCATGACCTTAGATCTCTTTGGGTGTGACCGAAGGCTTTTCCTGCAGTTATATGCTATTGGAGAGTGTAGAAGGGAACCACTTTCCGATTTTCCAAAATGAAGCATATTATTACCAGCATAAGTTGCATAATCACATCCGAATACTATTGAGTAACACAAGTGTGTATAGAGCTGCATAAGAACCGACCCATTAAGTCGAAACCCGTCCGCACCCAATGAAATCGTCGGTTTTTAAACCAAACTCGCCCGCAATGGGTTGGTATATAGTTATGAATAAAAAAAAACTGACATAGATGGATTAGTTTATGGTTTAATGCTAAAACCGACCGAATCTTCCGGTAAAAACCGATAGTGTTGGTTGTTTAACTTGTTTTTATTGGAAATATTGTTATATTGAACTTTGAAGACTTATGGTTGTGGTTTGGCTGTAATTAAGAACTTAAAGAAATATGTCTAAATTTTAAAACATGTGTATAGGTGTATTAATGATCATTGAATATATGTATAGCAGGTCCAAATATAATCAATATTACAAATGAAAAACTGATTGGAAATGCTGAAATATAGACATTATAGACTGGATTAACGCGGGTTTAAACTCAAAATCGATCGACCCGTAATGAACGAGTTTAAACACAAACCAAAAATGGGTGGGTGGTTTTGGTTTTAATACTGTAAAACCGAAGTTCTAGGTGGTTGGTAGTTGTTTTTAGGCGAAAGACGAACCAACCGACATATGTGCAGCTCTAAGTATCTACAGGGCCTAGCATATTTCCATCCTAGCCATCAGCCCAAGAAATCCTCACCGTACCTAAATCAATTGATCAAAGGGGTGAGAAGTCATTAGCAACTACCTAGAAATTCCAGAACAGAAAGTAGAAACCATTGCGAATCAGAACAGGAAAACAAGTCTTTAGGCAACTTGGAAAAGGGAAACCAAAAACTTGCGCGTTAAATTTCAGTATATCAAAGGGAAACAACCATGATTCTACCGGCAATTTCATCTTCTTCTCCAGCGATTACAGTTCGTATTCCTTGTCGTTTAACTATTGGTTTTCTTTCTCGGAGAAAGAAAATGGCCGTATCTCAATTCTCATCTTCTTCACCATCAACCTTAATCTCATGCTCATCTGCATCCACAACCACAAGCACAACGACGGCAACTGATGGTAAACCTAAACCATGGTTATTCGTTGGTCTTGGCAACCCTGGAAAGTTATATAACGGAACCAGACATAATGTAATGTGTTTTACCTTAATTAATTTCTCTTCTTCTTTTCCATTCAAACTGGGAAGATATATGATTAAATTGGATTTAAATTCTACTTTTAATCCATGAATTGGAGTTTCTATGGTTCATTAAATAGGAAAAATCTCACCTTTTATTGTTTCTGTTTGGTGTTTAGGTGGGATTTGAGTTGGTAGATGCTATAGCTGAAGCTGAAGGAATATCAATGAGTAGTGTTTCGTTTAAAGCTCTATCTGGAAAAGGTATTCTACAAACTCTACTTGGTTTTCTCGGTGTTTCGTTTAAAGCTCAATTTGGAGAAGGTATTCTACATACTCTTTTTGGTTTACTCAATAAGGTTCTGATTTTCAAGTAACTCGTGCTCTTAAAAATTGGTAACATGGTGTACTAGAATTGGGTAATTATTGTGGGAAACAGTATTAGAGATTGTTCTGGCACCATTGCATAAAGTGATCTAAGTCTAGCTAAAATTGTTCGACTTCAGGATGAGCGTCTTAGGGTTGAGGTTTTAGAGATAAATCCGCATTTCAAAGATTTAGTTGAAAAGTTGGATCATTCTTTGATACATACAGACTCAAAGTCAGTAGCTAGTTGGACCTTTAGAAATTTCGAATAGATCTCTATATTATAGAGATGTGTCACCAATTTGGTGTATCAAAACTAACTTCCAAACAACAGCTAGTCGTAAATTGATTCGATATGGTTTTCTATATGCAGGCCATATAGGAGATGTTCCTGTTATGCTTGCAAAACCACAAACTTTCATGAATTTGAGTGGTCAATCGGTAAGTAAGCAAATTCTGTGAACTTTTTTTGTCTATTGTTGCTACACCTGTGTTCTTAATTTTGATCCTCATTTGTAGGTTGGTTCCATCGTTTCATATTACAAGATACCGTTGAAGCAAGTAGTTGTGGTAATGAATTTAGTTATATTAAATATTTCCTATACTGGTTTCAGAAAGAGAGCATTACATTTCTTCATCACTTCTATTAAACTCTTATGGTCTTCTAAACAGATATTTGATGACATGGATTTGCCTTTCGGAGCATTACGTTTATTGCCGAAAGGTGGACATGGAGGGCACAATGGGTAAATTCTATGTTGCATAACTCTTTTGGTTTTCTAGGATTCTTGGTAATCATGTCATACTTTTTGTTTCCTTTCTAGAAGGATTTATCTCCTCTATCCAAATCTCGTATGCCATACATTGGATGATGTTTGAGGCATCATTCTATTATATTGTCAGTTCCATGTTCCGTTACCTCCTTACTGATACACGTATACCCTTCATAGGATGACAAGTGACAAGTGAGTTTGAATTTCTTCCACAATTCAAACTCAATTCCTAACGCACACTTGATACTTTGACTATTACATATGATAGCATCATGTAGATTGTAAATAGATGAAGCTTCAACTCCTTGACTAGAAATGATCTGCGTGGATATAGCCCCTCGCTAGTTAGGGTTTGGTTTTCTCGTTTGGTGGGATGTTTTCAGAAGCATTGCTCCCAAGATGGAAAGTGTGCCTTGTACTGTCTATTTTTACTAGAGAAGAGAAGTTTTTGGTGTATTTTGTGCTCCCTTAAAGGGGAAACTAAAGAAGCAAGGCATATTAGTCCCAAACACAACATGACCAGATATTGCCCATTTTTCTGAGAAAGTGACTCTGGGCCCTGGGGTGTATTATGCGTATGAAAGGAAGAAAACTGATTCTTTATTGAACGATTCTCAGTGTTTTTGGTTTTCCATTTGTTTAGTCACTACTCTTTAGAAATAACTGTATAGCATGCCCCTTGCTTTGCTTAATTTGTGAGCTTATCGCTCTTTCCTTGAATGGCAGGATGAGAAGTGTCATTGACCATTTCAAGGGTAGCCGTGATTTTCCACGGTTGAGAATAGGTATGAACATGTCTTGCTTATGTATCTAAATCTAATTTTCATCTGTATTCTAATTGAAAAAATATTAAAGAATTGGTGTTTATTCTGATAGGAATTGGACGACCTACTGGCAAAATGGATGGTGCATCGTTTGTTCTTCGACCTTTCAATAAACAAGAGCGCGAAGAGGTATATCACACTTCGTCACTTGCCTTAGAAGCACACTTAGCATAATCAAAAGAGTAAGGGTTAAAGAAAGAAAGAATAATTCTAATTGGTTTAGTGTTTCATTCTTTGTTGACTGCAGCTGGATTTCACTTTCCAAAATGGATACGACGCGTTAAGGATACTTTTGCTTGAGGGATTTGATAAAAGTGCTACATTTACTAATTCTGCATCAAAGTCGGAATCAAAGTCGATGAAACAGCTTGGTTAAAATGTTAAAGTATTGATAAATTATTTAGATAAGCAGGACCTTATGACCCTTGAAGAAAGAAGATTGGTTGTTATTTGAAATGGTTATCTGATGCAGAAGACCAGGGTTTTGCCAGAGCCTGGGGAAGAGTTTCAGATTCTTGAGGTGAGGAAGCATCTAAAGTTGAATGATCCAACTTTGTCAGCTAAATTTCTCCAATAGCGGATCGTATTGAATTGCCCGATTATTTGTCTCGGATGTATGTATCTCATTTTTTATGTGAAGTCAGTGTTGCCTATCCCAAGTACTTAATTTTCTCTTCACATCACATCCCTGGATATATAACTGTGGAATTTTTTTCTAATGAGTACCAGAGTAATGTTTCGATTGTGAGCATATTTAATCTCTAACTATAGACAGGAATCTGAAACTATTCTAGTTACGTTTCTGTTTCTTTTTTTTCTTTCTGTCTTTCCAGTTTCCACGGCTTCAGCATCAGCAACTGCAGATATCATATACTATCCAGAAATGGTGCAGTAAATCATTCCTTATATTTTCAGGTACCTACCACAACCTTAAAGTTATCCTTTCTGATTAATGAAATATCTTGCAGTTACGTAAATACGATTTAATGTATCTGAATGATTGTCCAGCAAATCTAGACATGCCTGTTGCTTTATTCCGACTCTTTTTTCATGCAATATTTTTTGGTGAACAGCAGCCCTCTTTGACCCATAGATAAAAGAGGCAAGTAGTAAAGTGTTTGACAACAAAAATAAACTTTGGTGGGGCTAATGTTTTTCATGGTTTCTTATTCGGTTGTTTCTGTCTGGCAAGAGTCACTTCTTTTTTTCCTTCCACGAGGATCATCAGAATATATTTTACAAAACTTACTATCTTCCACTGAACTCTGGTCAATAATGATGGACTGTTTGATCCCCTGGTTAGTAAATTCTGGTCCCTTCATCATAGCAGCCTTTTCTTAAATCTCCCTAGAGATGGGTAGTAAAAGTAAAAAACGCCTACGGATTTCTTTTTCCTGTCGGGAAGTTAGGGTTAGGCAACCTAGGATGTATGATGTTCACTTTATATTTTCTTGTAAGCTAAAAAAGAGTTTAGAAGTCTGTAAACAACTAGTTCATTACAGGATATGATCCCCATGGACATGTACTGTGCTCCTTTTGATGCAGTCAAATGACGGGTAACAAAAAGCTTAGAGGCATAAACTGATAAAAGTATGTTATTTAGACAACAATTACATAAAAGATTTCGCTAATCTTTGGTTAAAACAATAAAGTGACATCTAGATTTTACAGGGAAATGTTATCATGGTAGCTTTCTGTTAAACCAATGCAGTGTATTGTAAATAAAAATCTGGAAATTAGATCCCATGGAAATTACTCTAGTATCTACAAACAATTCTTAATAACTTTCATCCATAAAGCAGTATGGCATGTATATTTTATTAATTCTGTATCAATATGCCCCCAAACTAACAGGCTTTTGTGAGTGGAGAATCAAATGATTATGTGAAGGTGTTGTACAACCAGCATATTAGGGTATTTTAATTGGTTCACCTTATTACATGATTTGATATAAAGTATGCTCTTGTCTAGTGAAGAATATGTATAATTTTAAAAACATGAAATTTTCTATAGACAGACTGTTTAAATCATCTTGTTATTCTTCGGCTCAGACTGTTCAGATCATCTCCAAGAGCCAAATGAATCCACTCTTAGATTATCTCCAGTCCACAAGTGAATATTACGGCTTAAAATCTCAGCCCAAAGCACCAGAAGTTGCACAAAATTGTACTGAAGAACCCCCATTGGCGTGCCTGCAAGATTATGACCCCTTGTGGGTATTATTCCAAAGAGCTACAACATGAATTGAACTCCAACCTCTCACAATCTTTCACAGAGGAAAGGTGATGGGACTCTACTGCACTGCTCTATTGCCGAGTGGTTCCTGGCCTTGCTAATTGTCACAGAAAACAAGCCAATTAAAATAGAAAATGCTTCTTGCCCCCCAAAACTTGCCCCAACGACAGTGTCGCAGAGGTCCTAGACCATGGCTGTTCAACCGGAACCCACAGTCCCTAACAGTTAATAGGAGCCGAATCATGGGGAAAGTTGTGGGGAAAAACATTTGAAAGTATCAAGCAGCTTCGAAAATACCCTCTGGCCTCTGCACACCGTGCAGTGACCATAGGCAAGATTCATATTGGTACGTAGAATAACTTGGCCTTACTAAAAATATGAAGTCATCAACTACCAGCACCACAAATGTCTCGCATCAGTCAAGATAAGCAACAAGGTACAATGTTGCCAAACTTTGATTTCTGAAAACATGTGAAGTGGTTCCCTTAAATCACGCCTTCCAAGAAATTGACCCTTCCTACACACCACAACAACATCACAAACAAAAATATAAACCCCACAAATATTGCACCTAGATATTCAACCGACAAACCACATGTCACCCATGCAAACCATAAGTAGTCCCATTACCTATACTTCCATTTCTATTAAATACACATCCACCGTAGATAATAACAACAACAACCTCTCCTGTGGTAAAATTTCTTTAAGAAAATTACCTCAAACAACAGGAGTAAAAATAAAAGACCGTAAAAATAAAATAATAAATTACAACAACAAGAGAGCAATATTTTCTGCTCAAAATCTATCTAAAACTAACATTGACTGGCAGAGAATCCAACAAGAGAATTAACCAAATCAAACGTGACACGTGTTCCCTGCTGTTGAATATTCCCGATAATTGACAAAGAAGATGACGTCGGTGCAAACGCTAAACAAAACGTCCCGGCGGAGTCAACCGGCACCAAGTAATTCTTAGCCGGTAACGCTATATATTTGTCACCGGGGAAGTGTAAAGAAATAGTCGGAACATCAACACTTCTCATCGTTGACAGATCATAACACGTATCGAAAATGGCTACACCACTTGTAGTTGGTAAATTCTGAGTTCCTTCAACAAATGCATCTCTGAGTGAGTTATAAACATCGGTTTTCAACCGAGTCACAGCCGTTCCGGAGTCAATAATTATGCCACCGTTACCACTTTCATCCACTTCAAATGCCGATGGTGGAATCGTTAACATTTCTCCTCCAACACTTAACCCCGTTAAACCTAGATAGTAATAAGTATCTAATTGGTTATTGCGGAGTAACGGAGTTGTGACGGAGTTATTCACGTTTAGCTCTGAGCTGCTACCGAAGTCGAGTGTTGAAGTTGAGCTAGAATCTCTATCGACTAAACAATAAGAAAATGATTCAGTTTTGAGTTGAGATGGAAATGAAAGTGAGCCGCCACCAAGACCTAATAAACCAGCTGAGCCGACGAATAAACCTTCGTTATCATGACCACAACCAAGAGAAACGTTGTTGACGGAACTCGAGTTGCCGAAAGTTAAGGTCTCGCTGACAAAATCACCAACAGTATAAGAACCGTCACCATATGAAACCTGATATAAACAAACACCGGCACGGCATGCCGAAACATCTAAAGCTTGGCATGTATCGGTGTTACACATAATTTGCGAGTAAGATGAAGAAGAAGACGGTTCAAAAATCGGGTCGGTTTGTTGGTAACAGTCTGTACACGGTGAACATTGTACCCAAGTGACATCACTACCTGTATCAAGAACCATATATAACGGTTTAGGTGGACGACCGATTCCAACTCGGGAGAAATACTCACCGCTACCTTGACTCGTTCCTGATATGATTGGACCTTCTAATTCAGTTTTTGATTTCCCTCCTTCTTCAGTCATCAGACTTTGTTCCAATGTTGTTTCAACTGGTTTGAAATCTGATTTCTTGATTCCGTTAACAGCTAGATCTAGTTTAGTGTTAAGAGATCTGACTCGAGCTGAATCACGTTCTAATCGAGATTTGATTAGAGTTTTGTAGTCCTTATGTGAGGATGAGTGAAGTGAATCTCTAGAATGTAGTTCCAGAGTAAATGATTTTGATGATGATGAAGAAGAAGAAGAAGAGAATTCAGAAAATGTAGTTTCTTGTTGGAGAAATGTGTTCTGAATGGTTGTTTCTGGTTTGGAAGCAGAAACAACATCAATGGTTTTCTGAATTGAAGCTGTAATATCAAGAAGTGTTGTTTTTTTATGAGTTTCTACTACTAAGCTTCTAGAGTGAACAAATGAAGGTGAAATATAGAGAAGAGTGAATAGAAGAAAGGACATGCAAAACCTCCTTAATTCCTCCATTGTTGTAACAGAGGAGGAAGGTAGAGAGTGTGAGAAATGGTGTGGATTAGGGCTTCTACTTTTAGAAGGAAGTGAATGGAAATGGGGGGTTAGGTTTATTTAAGAAGTGAGAGAAAGAAAGAGAGCGAGTGAAGGAGTGACTGGTGGGAGTAATGGCAGTCACGGCCCTCCCTCGTTAAAAGGGTAAAGGGGCAAATAATAATAGCTAGCTAGCGACGAAATGAGTGAGAAAGAAAAGAGGGAATGGAAATTTGAAACGTTTATTTACATCTAAAAGTTGTATAACAGGTCTTAGTTTTCAAGATATAATATTTTTTATGGGCAGAAGCAGATATACTTTTTTGCTGTGGAATTTCTATTTTTTACGAAAATGCTAGGCTACCCCGCTCTTTTCCCCCAATGGGTATATCGCTGATATTAGCCCTTGATGTCACATAAAGGGATCCCTACTAGTCCAATCCAAAGAATCAAGGGCTAATATCAGTGACACCTATTGGAAGAAGGGAGTGGGGGAAGTCTAGCATCTTCGTATTTTTTATTTGCTTTGATCATCGTCAGATTTTGGAGTTTGACATGTAAAAAACGAAAATGCTATATGAACCTTGAGTGACGGCAAATATGATGTGGCTATCTATGTGTAGTACATGTCAACATTTTCACTATTTTTCCGCTAGAAAAGTCCAGTATTTTTCTTTCTTATGACAGTAATCACTACGTCTTCCTCTTGGCCTCTTCTTATCCTCTTCTTATTTCTGCAACTAAAAGATCCATTGCTTTTAGGGTTCTTATTGTCTTGATGATTGGAGTATCAATTTTTAACCTAGATGACTTCACCATCTATAAAGCCCGAAACTACCAAAATTTTGAATTTGAAAAGTTGTAATAGATTTGAAATCAACTGCTTCGGTTAATCTAAGATAAGATGAAGTACACAAAAAGGTGCTAAACTTTGAGATCTACATAAAAATTCAAAAATCCATCTTCAGCAAAGTTCCCATATGCAAACTCTTTGGTTTTCTATCTCAATTTAACTACAAGTTTTAATCGCTAGGTTTTGTCTATATAAATTGATTTGGTTTAAGTGATAACGAAGTTCTCACCAACAAACGTATTTTTGTTTAAAACTTATGGAGTAGTATAAACAATTCTTTAATCTGGATGAATGATTATGATCATGATATATGCCGTAGAAAGTTAGATTATTAGTTGACGTGGATAAGAAAGAAAGATAACTCCCGCCACGACGTTTGCCACGTCAAAATCGCTGTCATTCAGCTGTCATGGAGCGGTTCAAGTAGCACGATTGTGTAAAAAAAGAAAAACCTGGCTGGAATAATAAGAGTTTCTGAATGGTTAGTTATTGAACTGCTTCGGTTACGGACCTACAACTGAACATTATGCAACCGGTGGAGTCATATCTACAACATCCTGCACTTGTTTGAATATGCTTTGACTATTCGCAGTAGATTTTCAAATATATTAATTTGCGCAATCATTCTCTTCCTTCTTTTCTTCTCATCAGACTGTTAGAGCAACCACAGTGGACCAGTAAAACTATAAATATGGTCCAGAAACGAGACACAGTCGAACGAACTAAAGAGTAAATCGTGGACTAAAACCAAATCTTAAAGTATATTTGGTTTGAGATCAAGACCAAAACCAAATTTAGTCGAGCGAAGTTATAATGTACGTTTGTTAATAGGCGAGCTTTTAAGTTATGTTTGAGTTGAAGCGGACGTATATTTTCCGTCCGTGTAGTGAGGCGTACATATAAGTTACGCCTCAGTGAGGCGCATGTATAAAGTGATCCTGATGTATACTTTTTCCCAAGCGAACATTATATGTGTGCTCGACCAAATTTACTCTTCCACCCTAGTGTAACACCACGGAGTAAACTCAAATTTGATCGTTTTTTTTGGTCTTTGGTCTATGGTTTTGATCGCACCATTACAGTTGCTCTTAGGGATGTACTATTCTCTTTTAGTTGACTGTAATCCACAGTGACCATTGCATAAGTCTCGTAAGAAAAACACAAGAGAAACAAATAGTTTAATTTAAGTTTAGGCAACATGGATTAGTTTAAGTTTTTTTTTTATTTATTAATTAGATTTTGCAGTAGATAATTTGATCATCTTTGACTTTAGACTGGATAATAGTGATTATACCAGTCTCATAAAAAACTAAGTTAATTCTTGGTTGGTTCGTTAATAAAAATTCAATCTTTGTAGTTGTTCTAGTAGTTTTTTTTTACTGCAACCCATCAATGATTTACAAAGATCTACATGGGGAAATCAAGTTTTCTGGATACAATTGAAGCACCTACTAGCTGAAAGAATTAAAAAATTGTCGAGAAGAGGGCAAGATTATGTTAAATATAATTGCAATTGTTAGAGCATTGCTCGGTCGAACTCGCATGCGTTGTTATCTCAAGCATGTTTGTCAATGTTAGTGATCAAAACTATAAGTCTTGATTTCTAGTCTACTATAGCTAAGTCTTGGACTAGGATAAAAAGTGTAGTTGAGCTCAAGAACTCCATGGTAATCATCATACAAGACAAAGGACTACTCAAGGATCTGGTGGATCTTCATCGACTAAAAGGTATGTGGAGACTTGAACTTATCTATCACTCAAAAGTCTATCTACTCTATATCCTATTTTGAGACAAAAGTCATTTTGCTATATAGACTTCGATTATACACATTTTCTATGTCGAGCCGAATTTATCTCGCCTATCTATTTCTCGAAATATGCGTTGGTAAGCTTTTACTTTGGCCAAGTTCATCTTTACCTAGTGACGAAAGTCATGACACGTTTCAATCACCTTGAAAATTGCTTACTTTGACGAAATGTCCTCTAAGAATGTTTCAATGGTTGAAATGAGAGTTTAGATTAAATAACCAATGATGGATATAAGCATTGTGTGGCAACACATATATGTATAAGTCATTTGTCCTTGAACCGAAGTTTGTGAACTTTGTTGATCAAGAGAACCGGAACAAGAGTCGTGAACTCAGTCCGCGAACTGGCGGAAGTTCTCGACCCGAGAAAATCTGCTGGAATTTGAGAACTCCTTCCGGGAACTTAAGTCCGCGAACTAAGTCTGCGAACTTAAGCTGGTTATATCTAAAGACGATTGTTTGTGAACTTATTTATATTAACTACAAAATGCTAAATGCAAACCGTGGATATATAGTTCATGAACCGATTCGAGTGAATCAAATCGTTTTTGCTTCGATTGTGTCTTGTGTAGTTACATAAAATTTCCTTTCAATTGAACAACTCTCTAACTAGTTCATTTGAGTCATTTGAACTAGTTATGGTGAAGAAGAACATGGTTGATATGAAAGTGCTCATATGGCTAACCAATTGGTTAACTATTGTTGAACCAACAAATGTTCATGTTTGGGTATGGTTACAAAAACCCAAAAGAGTATATTTCATTTGTGTGTAACAAGTTAAGTTTTCGATCTAACGGTTGAAAGATATTAGCTTGAATCTAACCAGGTTTTCATCTAACGGTGAATATTGAATGCTTTGTTACCAAGCTAACATTGATTGCAAACCCTGATTTGAAAGACTATAAAAGGGAGAACTCTAGCAACTGGGAAACCTAATCCCCACACCTCATGTGTGATACTAGTTGTATTAGCTAGAGTCGATTCTCCTTTAACCTTTGGTTTCTTCTTAAAAACCAGGTTAACGACTTAAAGACTTCACTGGGATTGTGAATCCAGACCGACACTACTTTCTCGTAGTTGTGTGATCTGATCTTGCTAATTCTATAGTTTTGAGTACGATCGTAATGATTGGCTTGGGATCTTTATCTCCGATAGGCAAGATAGAAAAGTAGTCACAAACATCTTCGTCTCATTGTTTGTGATTCCACAATATCTTCTTTCGCCGCGTCGATTAAGATTATTGTGAGGTGATTGATAATACTAGGCTGTTCTTTGGGAATATAAGTCCGGGTTATCAATTGGTTCATGTTCACCTTGATTTATCAAAAGATGGAAAAAAACTTGTTGGTTTATTTGTGGGAGACAGATTTATCTATTCTTGTAGACTTTTCTGTGTGATATAAATTTGTTTATTAAAGTCTTCGACTTTGGGTCGTAGCAACTCTTAGTTTTGGGTGATATCAGCTAAGAGAATCAAGTGCATAGTATCTTGCTGGGATCAGAGACGTAAGGAGCGCAATTGTACCTTGAATCAGTGTGAGATTGATTGGGGTTCAACTACAGTCCAGAACAAAGTTAGTTTGTAGTAGGCTAGTGTCTGTAGCGGCTTAATACAGTGTGATGTTCAATGTGGACTAGGTCCCGGGGTTTTTCTGCATTTGCGGTTTCCTCGTTAACAAAATTCCAGTGTCTGTGTTATTTCTATTCCGCATTATATTTTGTTATATAATTGAAATATCACAGGTTGTGCGTTTGAATCAATCAATTGGAAATCCGACCTTTGGTTGTTGATTGAAATTAATTGATCCTTGAACATTGGTATTTGGTACCGTTCAAGTGATTTCTCTTGTAATCAATTAGATTCGAAGATTTCTATTTGCTTGAGAAAGAATTGAATCAAGAAAGAGAGATAAAACTCTTTGATATACTTTTTGTAGATTGAGTCTTGTTGATTCTCTTAAAAGTATATTGGAGTTTGTCCATACAGATTGCTAAGCGAAATATTGGGTGTGGTTGTTGTACCCACGCTTTTTCAATTGGTATCAGGGCAAGCAAACATGTTCAAGACCTTACAAGTCTGTGTTTGTAGCGATCTGACTCCATGGACAGAGGTGCTATCTCTATCAACGTACCACCAGTCTTCGATGGCTCTAGTTACTTATGGTGGAAAATTGTTATGCGAGCTTTTCTTCAAGCATGTGATTTTCAATCATGGGTATATGTTGTTAATGGCTATAATGCTCCAGTTGTGGTAGTTGGAGATGTAAACGTTCCCAAGGATATTGGTGAATACAGCCCTGCCGAGATACTTGCTGCAAAGCAAAATTCCGACGGTTTGAATGACATTATACATGACATTACCCCGAATCTTCAGCACCATGTGTCAAATTGCACTAAGTTTAAAGAAGCGTGGGATAAATTTGTTTATTAAAGTCTTCGACTTTGGGTCGTAGCAACTCTTAGTTTTTGGTGATATCAGCTAAGAGAATCAAGTGCATAGTATCCTGCTGGGATCAGAGACGTAAGGAGCGCAATTGTACCTTGAATCAGTGTGAGATTGATTAGGGTTCAACTACAGTCCAGAACGAAGTTAGTTTGTAGTAGGCTAGTGTCTGTAGCGGCTTAATACAGTGTGGTGTTCAATGTGGACTAGGTACCGGGGTTTTTCTGCATTTGCGGTTTCCTCGTTAACAAAATTCTGGTGTCTGTGTTATTTCTATTCCGCATTATATTTTGTTATATAATTGAAATATCACAGGTTGTGCGTTTGAATCAATCAATTGGAAATCCGACCTTTGGTTGTTGATTGAAATTAATTGATCCTTGAACATTGGTATTTGGTACCGTTCAAGTGATTTCTCTTGTAATCAATTAGACTCGCAAATTTCTATTTGCTTGAGAAAGAATTGAATCAAGAAAGAGAGATAAAACTCTTTGATATACTTTTTGTAGATTGAGTCTTGTTGATTCTCTTAAAAGTATATTGGAGTTTGTCCATACAGATTGCTAAGCGAAATATTGGGTGTGGTTGTTGTACCCTCGCTTTTTCAATTGGTATCAGGGCAAGCAAACATGTTCAAGACCTTACAAGTCTGTGTTTGTAGCGATCTGACTCCATGGACAGAGGTGCTATCTCTATCAACGTACCACCAGTCTTCGATGGCTCTAGTTACTTATGGTGGAAAATTGCTATGCGAGCTTTTCTTCAAGCATGTGATTGTCAATCATGGGTATATGTTGTTAATGGCTATAATGCTCCAGTTGTGGTAGTTGGAGATGTAAACGTTCCCAAGGATATTGGTGAATACATCCCTGTCGAGATACTTGCTGCAAAGCAAAATTCCGACGGTTTGAATGCCATTATACATGACATTACCCCGAATCTTCAGCACCATGTGTCAAATTGCACTAAGTTTAAAGAAGCGTGGGATAAATTTGTTTATTAAAGTCTTCGACTTTGGGTCGTAGCAACTCTTAGTTTTTGGTGATATCAGCTAAGAGAATCAAGTGCATAGTATCCTGCTGGGATCAGAGACGTAAGGAGCGCAATTGTACCTTGAATCAGTGTGAGATTGATTGGGGTTCAACTACAGTCCAGAACGAAGTTAGTTTGTAGTAGGCTAGTGTCTGTAGCGGCTTAATATAGTGTGGTGTTCAATGTGGACTAGGTACCGGGGTTTTTCTGCATTTACGGTTTCCTCGTTAACAAAATTCTGGTGTCTGTGTTATTTCTATTCCGCATTATATTTTGTTATATAATTGAAATATCACAGGTTGTGCGTTTGAATCAATCAATTGGAAATCCGACCTTTGGTTGTTGATTGAAATTAATTGATCCTTGAACATTGGTATTTGGTACCGTTCAAGTGATTTCTCTTGTAATCAATTAGACTCGCAGATTTCTATTTGCTTGAGAAAGAATTGAATCAAGAAAGAGAGATAAAACTCTTTGATATACTTTTTGTAGATTGAGTCTTGTTGATTCTCTTAAAAGTATATTGGAGTTTGTCCATACAGATTGCTAAGCGAAATATTGGGTATGGTTGTTGTACCCTCGCCTTTTCAATTGGTATCAGGGCAAGCAAACATGTTCAAGACCTTACAAGTCTGTGTTTGTAGCGATCTGACTCCATGGACAGAGGTGCTATCTCTATCAACGTACCACCAGTCTTCGATGGCTCTAGTTACTTATGGTGGAAAATTGTTATGCGAGCTTTTCTTCAAGCACGTGATTTTCAATCATGGGTATATGTTGTTAATGGCTATAATGCTCCGTTGTGGTAGTTGGAGATGTAAACGTTCCCAAGGATATTGGTGAATACAGCCCTACCGAGATACTTGCTGCAAAGCAAAATTCCGACGGTTTGAATGCCATTATACATGACATTACCCCGAATCTTCAACACCATGTGTCAAATTGCACTAAGTTTAAAGAAGCGTGGGATATATTAGAAACCGTATTCGAAGGTAATACCCATGAAAAGGAAGATAGGCTTCAAAACCCTAATTCCGATTGGGAAAACCTTTGTATGGTAGATGAAGAAACATTGGATGAGTTTAATCACAAAGTGTCTGAAATTGTTAATGCATCTTTTTCATTGGGTAAGACTATTCCTGAACAGGACATTGTGATGAAAATTCTCAGATCGCTGCCATCTAGATAAGATTCTAAAAATCATGCCATCATTGAGGGAAATAACCTAGATAATCTCTCCAGAAATATGCTGGTTGGGAAGCTTAAGATCTTTGATCATGAGCATTCATCCAAATCTAAGGATGTCGCGTTCAAAGCACTAAAGGACACTAAATTACTTGATAAAAGTAAAAAAAGTGTATATCTCTGAAGACGATCACTCTGAGACTGATTCATCAGATGAAGATCTTGACAAATCGGTCTCGATGATCACAAGACAGTTTAGGGATCTTTTGTTGAAAAAAAGTAAACAGTTCTCCAGAGATAAGCCTAAAGCATCAGTCAAACCTCATAATCGTGTTCCTCCTAAAAATAGGGATATTGATGAAACTGATGACGAGGATATGCCTCAGTGCTTTAAGTGTAAAGGATTTGGTCATTTTGCAAACGAGTGTCCAAATCGTAGAAAATACACTGGGAACAAAGGTCTTGCTGCAACTCTTGATGAAATGTCTGACAGCTATGATTCTAATGAAGACGAAAAATTAAGTGTTGCACTTCTTGGTGAAAATATGGATTTTGATAATCGTAGCAATACATACATCAATCTTGATATTCTTTCAGAAGAAAACCCAACTAATCTGGAAGAAAAAATTGACCCTTTTCTTGGAAACTCTATATGTAATGTATCAGGTACCACCATGTGTCTAGCTGGTTGTACATCTCAGAAAGCCTGATTTTTATTCTAGATTGACGTGTTCGTACTGTTCTCTAAAGGGTCATGAACTTTCAAAGTGTTACAAGTACAAACACCAATTGAGGTACGTCAACAAACTTCAACGAAGAGCAAATCAATTAGCAAACAAGCTTAAACTTGCTCAGAAGACGGCTGAGGTATGTAGGATTTTATCTTCGTCTAAGAAGTTAGTTTCCAAGGATAAACCAAGACCACTAGAGAAGAAAATATGGTCAAATCGCTTTGATAGACAGAGATCTGTGGATTCCTCTCAATAGGAAAATGGTGGACAAATAGTTGTTCACCGCAGCACAACTTGATTGTGTTGATTGGTAAATCCTGTCTCATGTGCCTGATCAAAAGAGACAAGATTGTGTACCTCTCAGGCTTTTAAGAAAAGTTTTTTTTCTTCTTTTCTTAGTTTTGTGTCTATCAATTAAGGAGGGTTATTCTCGACAATTCTACTCTCTTTAGGGTTCATAATTGTGCGTGCACGAACCTGTCAAAGGTTAACACTACATTCATTTTTCCTTCCTTGAAACTTCTTTTTATCTCAAGACCACTTGTTGAGATTGTGATTTCCTCTCACAAACCCATACGCCTATGGATGCTCCAAGTACCATGTCTTCTAATGGAAAAGATGTTAATATGATTGTCAAGCCATCAATCATGAAGGAAAAAGATAAATCTTCATTATCTCCGACATTGAAAAGAAAAAGAAGGACTGTGAGGAAGCCTAGAGCTGTTCCTTCAAATTCTCAGAAGTTTTCTGATGTTCTTGAAGTGTTGAAGGAGATGCAAAAGGAGATTCATCAAATAAAGGCTTTTGTGTTTAAGACTCATGATATTCAAAAGGCCCTGGTTCGACATCAGTCAAGAAGGTTCATTGATATTAACTCTTATCTTCATGAACCTTATGTCCCAATGGCTGTTGAAGACAAGGAGTTCGGGGACGATAAAGAATTCTTTAAAGGTCTTAACGTCTAGTAAATATTCTATTTTCATGTTTTGTTTAGAAGAATAACTAGAGTTTGGAATAGACATTATTGTGATTACACATAGCTATGTCCAACGTTTTCATCTTCATGTTTTTAGATTTATTGGTTTAAATTTTAAAATTGTTTGGAAGATGATTTTTGCAGTATTAATCTTTATGGTTTTATATATTGCAATTTGTTATGGGATATATGTGTTTGCGTCCGTGAACCGTGATTGTCCCATACCTTGTCGAAAGTTAAATCCTTTATATGTCGATATGCATGTGTTGATAAAAGAAGGAATGAACTTTTGACAAATACAAAAGTTAAGCCTATTATGTCAATTATTGATGGAAGATAGGTTAAAATCTTTTGTTTTCAAGGATTATGTCTATTGTATGTCATTGTGCAAATGGTGATGGAAAATATAATGAATCCATGTTGATTCCACGATATAAGGTCGATCTCCGATCCACAATTTTTGTACATACTGTGTTGTTCGATAAAGTGTCTTATGTTGAGCACAATCGACTGAATTATTTTTAGCTTAGTTGCTGCTCTGTGAGGTAATTTATGTCGAGCATGTTCAACTAAATTAATCATTCTCGTTTGGTTATTTAGTTGTTGCTCCGTAAGTTCTTTTATGTCGAGCATGACTAATTAAATTGATTACGTTTTGTGGTTAATTTGGTTGTGAATTCCGATTAGATCAATTATGGGTTCTCTTGTGATTAATCTAATTGTGTATTTTTGAGTCTCCATAAGTTCACTTATGTTGAGAATTTCCGATTAAATTAATCATGGGTTCTCTTGTGGTTAATTTAATTGAGTTTTTTGGATTCAAATTCATAATTGTATGTGATTTGTTATGTCCAAAGAAATCCTTCTTTTCGTTTGAAATTAAGGTCTCTCTTGTTCTTCCTTTGGGAATGACATATTATGGGGGAGAGTTCTTAATTGAACTTGTGCTTAATTGCCAAATCTTTGTGGGGAGTGTGGTTGTGGAATATTACAGAGGTTATCTTGTATCTCTATAAACTCCTTGATGAATGCATTTAGCTTCGGCTATATGATTGCATCTAAATAAGATGATATGTGCTTTCTTTTGGTCATGAAATGTCTCTTTCGGAAATTTCATTAGGATCCCGTTTTCGTATCTTTGCCAATTTTATTGACAAAAGGGGGAGAATTAATATGTAGTTCACGCTACAAATACATATGGTTTTCGGATCATTATGTAAGGGGGAGTGGTTTCCTTGTGAGATGGAGTATTAACTAAGGGGGAGTGATACATATCACCATAGTATTGTTGTCGAAGTTGTGATGCAGTTGAACTTTGATATTATATAATGATCCTATGACATTGTATAACAATGATTGAGAACTCTTGTTTTCTCGTTGTTATAGCTACGAATTTTCACAACGATGATGCTGAACTTACAACCTTTGGGATCATTGGAGTAATTGGAAGTGACGAAGATTTCGAGTAATGTTGAAGATTAGGCATATGGAATAGGAGCTACAAAAGTTAATTCATTTATTTTTGTATCCCATATGTATTGATAGTTTTGGCACTAAAATTGACAAAGGGGGAGATTGTTAGAGCATTGCTCGGTCGAACTCGCATGCATTGCTATCTCAAGCATGTTTGTCAATGTTAGTGATCAAAACTATAAGTCTTGATTTCTAGCCTACTATAGCTAAGTCTTGGACTAGGATAGAAAGTGTAGTTGAGCTGAAGAACTCCATGGTAATCATCATACAAGACGAAGGACTACTTAAGGAAATGGTGGATCTTCATCGACTAAAAGGTATGTGGAGACTTGAACTTATCTATCACTCAAAAGTCTATCTACTCTATCTCCTATTTTGAGACAAAAGTCGTTTTGCTATATAGACTTTGATTATACACATTTGCTATTTCGAGCGAGTTTATCTCGCATATCTATTTCTCGAAATATGTGTTGGTAAGCTTTTGCTTTGGCCAAGTTCATCTTTACCTAGTGACGAAAGTCATGACACGTTTCAATCACCTTGAAAATTGCTTACTTTGACGAAATGTCCTCTAAGAATGTTTCAATGGTTTAAATGAGAGTTTAGATTAAATAACCAATGATGGATATAAGCATTGTGTGGCAACACATATATGTATAAGTCCTATTTCCTTGGACCGAAGTTTGCGAACTTTGTTGATCAAGAGAACCGGAACAAGAGCCGTGAACTCAGTCCGCGAACCCAGTTCGCAAACTGGCGGAAGTTGTCAACCCGAGAAAATCTGTTGGAGTTTGAGAACTCCTTCCGGGAACTTAAGTCCGCGAACTTAAGCTGGTTATATCTAAAGACGATTGTTTGTGAACTTATTTATATTAACTAAGGAATGCTAAATGCAAACCGTGGCTATATAGTTCATGAACCGATTCGAGTGAATCAAATCGTTTTTGCTTCGATTGTGTCTTGTGCAGTTACATAAGATTTCCTTACAATTGAACAACTCTTCAACTAGTTCATTTGAGTCATTTGAACTAGTTATGGTGAAGAAGAACATGGTTGATATGAAAGTGCTCATATCGCTAACTAATTGGTTAACTATTGTTGAACCAACAAATGCTCATGTTTGGGTACGGTTACATAAACCCAAAATAGTACATTTCATTTATGTGTAACAAGTTAAGTTTTCGATCCAACGGTTGAAAGATATTATCTTGAATCTAATCAGGTTTTCATCTAACGGTGAATATTGAATGCTTTGTTACCAAGCTAACATTGATTGCAAACCCTGATTTGAAAGACTATATAAGGGAGAACTCTAGCAACTGGGAAACCTAATCCCCACACCTCCTGTGTGATACTAGTTGTATTAGCTAGAGTCGATTCTCCTTTAACCTTTGGTTTCTTCTTATAAACCAGGTTAACGACTTAAAGACTTCATTGGGATTGTGAAGCCAGACCGACACTACTTTCTCGTAGTTGTTTGATCTGATCTTGCTGATTCTATCGTTTTGAGTACGATCGTAACGATTGGCTTGAGATATTTATCTCCGATAGGCAAGATAGAAAAGTAGTCACAAACATCTTCGTCTCATCGTTTGTGATTCCACAATATCTTCTTTCGCCGCGTCGATTAAGATTATTGTGAGGTGATTGATAATACTAGGCTGTTCTCCGGGAATATAAGTCCGGGTTATCAATTGGTTCCTGTTCACCTTGATTTATCCAAAGACGAAACAAAACTTGTAGGTTTATCTGTGGGAGACAGATTTATCTATTCATGTAGACTTTTCTGTGTGATACATATTTGTTTATTAAAGTCTTCGACTTTGGGTCGTAGCAACTCTTAGTTGTGGGTGAGATCAGCTAAGGGAATCAAGTGCATAGTATCCTGCTGGGATCAGAGACGTAAGGAGCGCAACTGTACCTTGAATAAGTGTGAGATTTATTTGGGTTCAACTACAATCCAGAACGAAGTTAGTTTGTAGTAGGCTAGTATCTGTAGCGGCTGAATACAGTGTGGTGTTGAATCTGGACTAGGTCCCGGGGTTTTTCTGCATTTGCGGTTTCCTCGTTAACAAAATTATGGTGTCTGTGTTATTTCTATTCCACATTATATTTTGTTATATAATTGAAATATCACAGGTTGTGCGTTTGAATCAATCAATTGGAAATCCGACCTTTGGTTGTTGATTGATCCTTGAACATTGGTCTTTGGTACCGTTCAAGTGATTTCTATTATATTCAATTAGACTCGCAGATTTCTATTTTCTTAAGAAAACATTGAATCAAGAAAGAGAGATAAAACTCTTTGATATACTTTTTGTAGATTGAGTCTTGTTATTCTCTTAAAAGTATATTGGAGTTTGTCCATACAGATTGCTAAGCGAAATATTGGAGGTGGTTGTTGTACCCCGCTCTTTCAGTAATAGAACCACCAACTGTATTGCCTACTACTGGAGAGGTTTTTAAAGTCTGTAGAAAAGCCACATAAGTTCTATAGAGAGTGTTATATTCTGAAGCACTCCAAAAGTAATTGTGAAGATATGGCTGCTCAGTTGGATGCTACTCATAAAAAAACCAGTTCCTATTGCTAGTGTAAGAATATTTAAGAGGAAAAACCTCATGCACAACAAAAGCAATATACCTACTTCAAAGCAGAACAACAACAAAAAGTGGTAAAAGTACCATTTTTGTTCCACCAACTAATGGTTTTATGGTACCTGGCTACACAAGAAACACCATTGCTGAAAGATCTACTGAAGAAAACAAAGAACCTGAGGAAGAAGCTAGACTTAGCAAGAAACACAGATACTCCACCATTCAAATCCCAGAAAAAAACTCATGTTGATCCATCTCAAACCAAGCAGACTGTTTACTCTCATAATGAATTCACACCAATAGAAATGACCGCAACAAAACATACAAGTTTTTGGAAAACCTAAACATTCTAATCTCAATGCAGGGGAGACTAAGGTAACTATTAGACATCATCACTCATCTCCAGTTTTTAATCATTTATTTTAGTGAAAAATACTATAACCCCCTACTATATGGGTTCAAACATATAGAAGCCCCACAAAATGGATCCTCCACCCTCAACTCCACACTTTCATAAAATGATATTACTAGGCCCGAAAAATCAAATTATCTTTAGATCAGGCCCATAATTAATTATTCCGAACTTTAATAATTGCAACATTGCCCTTTAGTATTTATACAAGGGAATCCCAGAAGCTTCTTTTCATTTCTCTATTCTCTTTCTCTTTCATCTTTATCTCTCTCTGTTGTAGAACAATGGTTTCTAGGGTTCCTGAGATTCATTTTCGACTGCATCAAATCTTCTTCGTCTTCATCAAATCTTCGACTGCAACAACAACGATTGATTGCATCTTCTCCTTTTATGCCTCTGTAGTTTCATTTATGTCAAAGATCGATTGAATCTGATCAAAAGATAGATCTTACGGAAGATGCAGATGATTTGTTTAGTCTGATAATTAACCAAAGAAATCGAAGAGAAACATCAGGAAAAACGAATTGAAAGGTAAGTTAATCTTCCTTTAAAGCTTTCATTAATCGATTTCGAGTTGAAATCAAATTTCTCGTGGTTTGATTTTAATGATTTTGAAAAAAAAAATGAAAACTAATCTCGATTTCATTATCTGATCCTTAATTAGAGTTTAGATCCTTAATCATGGGAAAGATGATCATGATTTTGCGTATAAGTATCATCTTCTCTTAAGGATTTTAGGGTTTTCAGAACCTATATCTTCATTTTTTTAATTAACCTATCCTAATTGAAATCGAAGCATAGATCTACAATTTTCTACTCACTCTGGTTGTTTTGATTTAGATTTTTTGAAAAAACTTGAATAAAAAATCCATATCTATTCGTCGTAAATCTTAATTTGTAGCTACGATCTAAAATAATGTTTTGAGATTCAGTATCAAAGAATCATTGTCTCTGTTACCCATAGATTTGATTTGATTTTTCATCCACTCATATGAACTGGTCTGGTGATGTTGGTGGTGCAGGTAGGGGTTCTTTAGGAGGATGAGGAGGCACTGGTGATATCAGAATTGATAAATTGAATGAGAACTGCTTCATTGGTTATTTTGTTTATCCAAGTGGCTATAGATGAAACAACAGAAAACACTCTTGAATCACAAAAGAGTTTGATTGCTCAATTGTTGTACTTTTCTGAGAAATTAGAAAGCTCTGATTCATCCTTATCACCAGGCTCATATGTGTTGACATATATGAAAGAAAGCAGTGCTGAGAAGTAGAAGTCAACTGATAAAGATGATTATAGGTACTTCATTTCAGATGCCATACTGCCAATGTTTTGCTCTTGAGGTAAATTTTTTGGTTGTTTCTCACTGGTTGTGTCTTAGTTATTTGGTTGTTAGGTACTTCATTTTCCGATGTCATGCTGCAAATGTTTTGGTTACTCTGCAAATGTTGGAAGTATGTTTAATCTGTTTTTTACGTGGTCCTAGGTCTGTTTTGGTTACTCTGCAAATTTTGGTCATCATTGTAACTAATTTTGTTGTTTGATATACAAAGGTGTCCTCGTTAAGCATTTGATTCTCTGAAATTTAAGTATAATTTGTACAACTGACCCAATTTGATAAATTTCATCTAACATGCTTATCTGTTATATTTATGTAGCTGCTCTGAGATAGGAGATCACAGATGAAACAAATAAAGGGACATGACGCTCCAAATCTATCTCTACCGATCCAATTCATCTCAGTATCTATTCTCCCAATGGTAAGATGGCTTTAAAAAACACCAAAGTGTAACTGCGGCTTACAGATGCCATATGCATGTGTAACTTCCTATTACATATGCTTATGACATATGTAACTGCGAATTACACATGATATATGAATGTGTAACTGCCGATTACATGTAGTACAGTTTTCTTGTGTATGAACTTTTACCAGGTTTCCCACTTCACAGTGTAAGGCTTTTTTACCAGCATAGTATTGGTAGACTATGGATGTGTAACTAGTAGTTACACATGCTAATTAGATGTGTAACTTCTAGTTACACAAGCTAAATTGATGTGTATATATTAGTTACACATACAAAATAGATGTGTAACTATGCTAATTTGATGGGATATGCATATGTAACCTAATATGAAACTTCTATCCGTTATTAGTTGATTGAAATAGTTTCAATCGACATATTACTTTAACATTGCTGCTGCAATTGAAGCTGCAAAATGAACTTGGTGGTGATATTAGATGTATGCTTAGGTTGCAGTTACAAAGTTCAGGTGCAATCTAGTAAGGCAGCAGGATGAGCAGCATTTCGGACATCACCATGCAAAGCAATCTGTTGAGAAGCTGGATACTGAGATACTCATAGTACGTATGCAAGAAGTATATTGTTATTGTGTAAAAATATAACTTTCTAATACACTTGTTGATATTCCCTTATTAATGTGTAAAAATATCAACAAGAAGGTGTCCATTCTACTCATCAAAGGCTCTTGAGGTTTGTATTCCCTCTCTAATACACTTGGTTAGAGCATTAAATTCATTTATTGCTGTTGAAGCTTGATTTTTGTGTAACTCACAATTACACATATATTTCCATATTTCGAACTATTACGGGTGCATGTGTAACTCCAAGTTACACATGACATATGCATGTGTAACTCAAAGTATGCAAGCTAATTGGGTATGCAGCTACTAGTTACACATGCCAATTGGATGTGTAACTGCGATGTATACATGCCAATTGGATGTGTAACTGCTAGTTACATATTCTAATTGGTAACGGATTTTGAAGTTTGACCGCCTCCATATGCCTTCGTTATATACTTTTTGTAGTTAATTGAATGCTAGTTACATATGCTTGAGTTATACTGCCAATTACTTGTAGTACAGTTTGCTTGTGTATGAACTTTTTCCAGTTTTTTAGTTGTTTTTACTTCTTTTAAAATGCTTGCTCACATCCCCAAAATGGAATCAGGTGCTCTGGCTCATGTTCGGTTCATTGCTGTTTCAGCTACTATTCCAAACATGGAGGACCTCAGTAAGCTATTGCATTCAATGATAATAATTTGATGATTGTTCATTTGCAATTTGATGATTTCTGTCATTGTTTTCTAAATTCTACAGGGTAATGGCTTATGGTTCCACTTCAATGACTTAAAAGGTACCGTATTATGGTGGATACAATCTCTTGTGTGCTTAATTATCCAGACCTTGAAAAGTTTTTTTTTTCTTGTTAACTTTTACCCCACATATTTAGAGAAAAAATGAGACCTATAAAGCTGACCACCAGATTATTCAGTATAGGCTTTATGTTTTCTGCACTGAATCAAGATTTTTATTTGTTTCCCCTTGTTTTTGTGCAGGTGACGCTCCAGCAAAAAACGATTTCTTGTTTGAACGGGTAATTGCTGAATTCCATCATATATTTCAATATTTCGAACTATTACGGGTGGATGTGTAACTCACAATTACACATACCATATGCATATGTAACTCCAAGTTACACATGCCATATGCATGTGTAACTCCCAATTACACATGCGTTTTGTAGTATACCAGCTGATTACACATGTTTTGTTTTCTGGAATGTTTAGCCTATGACAACTTAAATATTTTTATGACAATAATTTCTGAATAGTTGTAGCCTTTTTTGATTAGTGATTTTAACATAGTGTACATGTCGGGTACACGAGTCATAAGCATGTGCAGCTGTTAATTACACATGATATATGCATGTGTAACTCTGACTTACATTAGACAGATGCACGTGTAACTTCGAATTACATTAGACAGATGCATGTGTAATTTATATTTACACACGCTTTTGATAAGTTATCAAGTGTTTTTTTGTGATCTTTGTGATCTTTGTTAATTGTTCAATAATTTTATTTGTTGCAGATATACAAGCATTTGGAATCGGGGAAGATAAGAAAGACGAGAAGGGAGGGGAACATTTGTATTATATGATGTCGCTTATTTATTTTCCTGTTCTAACAACTACTGCTATATTAGCATACTATGAAGCAAAATTGAACACAAGAAAACAAATTATATCTGCCTTTTTACTTCTCTTTATGAGTAACGCTGCAATTATCATCGTAAGTTATCACCTCCTCCCTTATGTTATTGATTTATCAAGCGGTTTCATCGCTCATTTTACACATTCATGGAAATTTCAACTTTAGATTCATACCTTTCTTTGTTTTTCTGTTGGCGACATAGTTGGACCTAGCAACATCTGGAGGTGGGAGGGCTTGCAAGGTTCATTAAACAATTTCTTGAATATCATTTTCTGAGTCAGTTGAGTCATAATCTTCATAATATTATCTTATTTTGGGTGATCGTTCAGTTAATGTAAGCTATGAGTTGTTATAATGAGCCTAATAAATAGTGATACCTATTAGTGGTCATCATGGAGAGATGATTTGCATAAGTTTGGAGATTTTCTGAATGGACAGTTTTTGCATGAATACCTTCGCACTGTTCTATAATTGTAGATCTTTGGTGGATATGATTTGTTTACTTACAAACCACCGTTTGTCTATGTTTTAGGTACATGGCAGCAAGTCTTCTGAATGTTGCTAGTGAACATACTTCTGTAGTTGCTATTGTTGGGAAAGGGCACCTTCGAGGAGTTAGGAAGCACTGGCAGCAACCAATTGAGGTGAACTTGATTGAAGTTGACATTTTAGTTTTTGTTCTAATTGAAACTCGTCTGCTGATCTACTGGTTTTGTGCCTTGAACAAGTTCTACCTTCTGTTGGGGGTGACAAGTCCATACTAGACGTTTTACCTAGAAGTTGGGGACTTTCCGGAGTTTAATCAGGTTGGCTACTGATTTATTGTAAGTTATTTGACCTTTTTTGGATGTGTAACTATTAGTTACACATGCTAATTAGATGTGTAACTTTTAGGTACACAAGCTAAATGGATGTGTATCTACTAGTTACACATGCTAATTAAATGTGTAACTTATAGATACACATGCCAATTGTATTGAATAGGATACAAGCAAATTATTTTCTTGTACAATGATTAGAGGAATTTCTTTGGAAATGATTCTCAGTTCAGATTATTAGTAGGTTTAATCAAATATTTGTGTTGCTTAAACTAGAACTTTATACTGTGTTATCGTGTTTATTAGATAAGAATCTAACTGATTTTGTGGTTTGTGTGCCTGCTGTTTGATATAGATTACTAAGCTATCTGTGAATAATATATTGAATTCCTTCCTTTGCTTAATGATTTGAGTCCTTCAATTCCAGTATTCTTATTTGTCTTGTAAGTTTTCTGCTTAGAAATATATGACTGGGTGTAATAGAAGTTAAGGGTAACTGTTCATGAATCATGACATCCTTGAAAGCGTGGTTTGAGGATATCTACTTTTCCAAATTGGAAAGTGATTGCAGGGGCTGTTGTAGTTGTTTCATTTCGATTTCTATAGCTAACATAATATACGTGCCAAGTATACAAGCCATAATACTGATGTGTAACTGCGGCTTACACATTTCATATGCATGTGTAACTGCCTATTACATATGCCTATGACATATGTAACTACGACTTACACATGATATATGCATGTGTAACTGTCGATTACATGTAGAACTGTTTGCTTGTGTATGAACTTTTTCTAGGTTTTTTTAGTTGTTTTTACTTCTTTTAACTGCTGTAGCATTCAAAATATTCTTTTACATTTATTTCATGAAAATATCCAACTGAGGAAAGTAACTAGATTTTTGATGAAGGGTGTGGCATCTCGCTTGGCTGAGAGGGCAATTTGCACTAGTTGTTCAAGATGGAGCTGAACTTACTTATCAAGTTGAAAAGAATGGTGGATTGGTGAATGCCAGCACTGAAATTGCGCTTGATACTACTGCAAGGTTAGTCCAGCATGCGTCAGTCTATATTTTGTTTTTTATTCTTCGTTTTCCCGGAGATGTTGAACCTTTAACTCATAGCTTTACCGCAGAAATCAGTGGTTTGAACATTATAGACTTGGTAATCATGCTTATGTTCTTGCCTTTATTGGTTCGTATGCTGAATTCCAATATGGATGTATAACTCCTAGTTACACTAGTCAGTTGCATGGGTAACTGCGTTACACTAGTCAGTTGCACGGGTAACTGCTAGTTTCACTACTCAGATGTATGTGAAATTGAATATACATTGTTTTTCATTTAATCTTATAAAAACTAATTGCTTGTCGTTATATTTTAGGTATCGCTGGAACTGGAGTTGACACTGAACACACAAGTCAGACGCATGTGTAACTCTCAATTACACTAGATAGATGCATATGTAACTCTCAATTACATGCTAAGAAATTATTATAAATGAATATTAAAGTAATACGTGTATTTTTTATGCGTTCTTTTTTATGTCTATTTTTTGATATGTAACTTTGCATTACACATGTCATAAGGATATGTAACTTCTGGATACACATGACATATACATGTGTAACTTCTGTTTACACATTCACACTATACTTTAATAATTTTGGGCCTAGATTTAATAATTTTGGGCTTAAATTTAAATTTTGTTTAATTTGGGGCTTGACAATATATAAAAGGTTACGGATGTTTTTTAATAATTTGGGGCCTAGATTTGAACTTCTTTTAATTAAGGGCCTCGTATTATGGGTTATCCATGGGTTGGGCCTTAGCCTAATTTTCCCTTTATTTTATCTCTTTACTCTTCTCTTCTCAATGTCATTTTTTTATTATTAATAACTCATCTCAATTGGTTCTTTCCTCTGATAATACTTTAAGTTATAGTCTATCTGATTCATATTGTAGGCAGATTGTTTTTTTTCCTCTTAAGTCTCAAAGGAAAATGAGAATCATATCTTGGAAAATAAGAAAACTAGAGATCATATTAAAGATCTGGATAACATTCACAATGCTGCCATTATTTTTTTTTCAGAAACCAAAATTAGTTCTGATAAAATTTTGAACTATGTTAGGCACCTGAATTATCCAAATTATTTTTATGTTTCATCTATAAGATTGGTTGGAGGTTTAGTCTTACTTTGGAAAGATGGTTTTCACCTAGAGGTAGTTGCTCATAATACCAACATGATACAATGCTAGTCACTAGTGTCCATATAAACCTGAATGGCTCCTCACTTGCATGTATGGTACACCATATGCTCCTTAAAGACAAGCCTAATGAAATTATATTAAATATTTAGGAACAAATAATCTTGATTTACCTTGGGTAGTACTAGGAAATTTAAACATTACTGTGCATCTTGAGGATAAAAACTCTAACAATGCTAGCTCTTCTACGTCTTCTAGTATTATGCAATTGATTCATGATGCAGGTGTAAGTGATTTTGGTTTCCATAACCCCTTTACATGGACAAGTAACAAATTTGGAACAAGAAAAATTAAATCCATACTTGACAGAGCTTTAGTTCGTGCTCAATGGCTCTCTCAGTTCCCAGACTCCCATTTACTCAATCTAACACAACTGGGATCAGATCACTGTCAAATTATGCTGAACCTCACAACATCAACAACAACTGGCAAGAAAACCTGGAAATTCTTTGAATGTTATTTAAGAGATGAATCTTGTAAAGATCAGATTGCAAATGCTTGTAACAAAATTGTAAATGGAAATGCTTCTTTCAAGTTATATAGTAAGCTTAGATATGCATGAACCAACATCTCAAGATGGAACAAATAATCTTTTGGTAACATTCAGCATAATATAAAGCAACTTCAGTGTACAAGCACAAATGAAAGCAACACTGCTGAAATTCAAGTTATTGAACTTCAACTAGATGAATGGTATCATAGAGAATTAGAATATTAGAATGGAGGAGAAATGTGATCTGAATGGTGGTTTCTGGTTTGGAAGCAGAAACAACATCAATGGTTTTCTGAATTGAAGCTGTAATATCAAGAAGTGTAGTCTTTTTAGGAGTTTCTACTACTAATCTTCTAGAGTGAACAAAAGAAGGTGGAATATAGTGAAGAGCGAGTAGAAGAAAGTAATGCAAAACCTCCTTAATTCCTCCATTGTTGTAATAGAGAAGGAAGGTAGAGAGTGTGTGAAATAGTGTGATTTAGAGCTTCGTCTTTTAGAAGGAAATGAATGGAAATGGGGGGTTAGGTTTATTTAACAAGTGAGAGAAAGAAAGAGAGGGAGTGAAGGAGTGACTGGTGGGAGTAATGGCAGTCACAGCCATCCCTCGTTAAAAGGTGAAAGGAGCAAATAATAATCAAGGAAAAATTGGGAGCCCCGGAAAATAATTGGGGGCCTCACACTACAAGACAAAAAGGTCATCAAAATCTAATTAGGGGTTATCTCTTATCCAAAATAATAATAATGGCTAAATTACCCCTAGATTGTTAGTGTTAATAATTAGTTAAGTTAAGTTAATTACTATGGCTAGATTAAAATCGAACCGTCTTGAGTTAGAAAGTCGTCAATTAATTGATACCTCCGTTAATGACTCAAACCTGCAATTTTTTCAGATTATGAAAAATCGTCATGATAATATGATGAACACTGACGATTCTAGCAAAGGTCGTCATCTAAAAAATTTCGCATTAACGACCCTTAAAATTAACGACTCCAACAAGGATCATTAATGGACAATTAATTCTAATATAAAGGCTCGTTAGCTTGTTAGCTACAAAGATCATTATAACAAAGGGTCGTTAGCTTTTTAGTTACAAAGATCTTTATAACAATGGGTCGTTAGCTTGTTAGCTTCTAAGCATTTTGGTCGTTAGCATCTAAGAGTTCTTTGGTCGTTAGCTTCCAAACACTTTGGTCGTTAGTTTCAAAGCTCTTTATAGCAAAATCTCTTCTTGACGACCCTTGTTATTTGGGCACCGTCTTTTATTTTTTTTCACGTGAAGTCGTTAACTTCTAAAATGAGCATCGTTTTCTTTTACTTTCTTTTCTCGTAGAGTCGTTAATTTTTAAAATGGGGTCGTTCGCAAAGGATCATTAGATGTTTTTATGTTTTGGTAACAATTCTAATTTGGAGCAAAAAATAATAATGAAAAATCAGAATTAGGGTCGTTATCTCCCTCCTCATATATCCTAACGATTTTTCATAATCTCTACATGCATATGAAAAATCGTTAGCCTTTAGGATTTTCGGGCTAACGACCCTTTAACCGTAACTGATTTTTTTTTCTTCGTGTCGTCAGTGAGGTAGTTGAGAGAGGGAGAGAGGGGGAGAAGAGATTCCGTTTTCTTTGTTAAAAGATGGAAATGAAATAGAGGCTTGGGGATAAGGGTGAATAGAGTTTACAGTTTTATTATTAATGAAGGGCAAAATAGTATTTTCACTACATTTTGGAACTCCTAACATAAATGGAGTGGGTATAAATTTGGTGAGGCCCCTATTTATTTTCCGGAGCCCTCAATTAAGCCCCCATAATAATAGCTAGCGACGAAATGAGTGAGAAAGAAAAAAGGGAATGGAAATTTGAAACGTTTATTTACATCTAAAAATTGAATAACAGGTGATAGTTTTCAAGATAAAATATTTTTAATGGGCAGAAGCAGATATACTTTTAGCTGTTGAATTTCTATTTTTTATTTGCTTTGATCATCGTTAGGTCTTGGAGTTTGACATGTAAACTTGGCTTTGCTTCACAGAAAAAAAAAAGAAATAAAAAAAAGTAAAACTTAGCTGAAATAGTAAGACAAGCACTATGGCAGAGGCCATCCCTTCCCTATACTCAAATAAAGGGAAGAGATACCACAAGGAAGGCAACCTCACTATGATGCCCTTTCTTTCCTTTCCTACACGATACGGAAACTCAGTAGCCGTATGACATTTTTTTTTTCCAATAGGAATATATTTGTCTAGGTAAAAAAAGATATTTTAGAGTAAAAAACGATCTATAATAGGTAAAAAAAGAGTTTTAGTAAAAAAAAAGAGTGAAAAGGGAAAGTTTTAAGGTAAAACTTTAAAAACCAGAAAAGGAAACTCAGTAGCCGTGTAAAATGCTACGGCTACTGAGTAACCGTAAAGCAAAAATTCATACGACAACTGAGTAGCCGTGTGATTTCCATTCCCTACTACCCGAATCAGATGTGATTCTCCTTGGAGAGAAAGGGAGGGATATCCCTATACATATAGGGATATGGAAGACCATAGTGGTTGCGATTTTGGTTTTTTCCCTACATATGAGGGATAGGGTAAGGAAAAGGGGCACCATAGTGCTTGGCCTACGAATTTGTGAATGGTTGGTTATGGAACTGCTTTGGTTACGTCTACAACTGAACATAATCCAACCGGCGGAGAGTCATATCTACAATATTTTGGACTTGTTTGAGTATGCTTTTACTATTCGTAGTAGATTTTGAAACCTGGACTGGAGTATATTGTAGGATCAGAATCTCGCAATGACAATGTTTCAGCGAAATTATCAGTGACACGGTACAACAATGTCGCAGAACAATTTCAGAAGTGATAAAATAAATGACGTCAGCTAAGATCATGAGAAAGATATGATAATCCTGCGAAAATTAGAGAGTTTGCGAAATTAACATCTGTAAGGTTGCGAGAATGTCGCAAACCATACCCGAAAATAAGGGACAGATTAGCTGTCATCCACTATGTATTTCCTTATAAATAGTCGTTCGAATTGTAAAGAGAGAGAGATCTTTTTTGGGTAAGAAACAAGTAAATAGGAGAGAGAAAGCTTAGAGCAGAGATCATTCTTGAGTTCTTTGTCTTTTCTTGTAAGAACATCCAAAGATTAATCAATAAAGTTAAGAATATAAACCTAAAATGAGTTGATTAATAATAAAATCACATGAAGAATGTAGTGTAGGATTTCCTGCAACTACATAATGGCGCTAGAAACAGGGAGGAGTTGAAGATTATTCTAGAAAAGGCTAAAGATTGATATTGAGATTTGTGAAAATTTAAAGTGATTGATTAATAATTTTTCATAATTTCTTGCAATACTGTTAACATTGAAGAAATGGCTAGAAGAAGAAATACATCCGAATAACCGACTACTATTAGAAGAAGCAAAAGAATTGCTGGAAGAGAAAGAAGTGAAATGGGAGAATCTACTAGAATGAGAAATAATAGAGAAAATCAAATTCAACCGCCAATTCAACAAACACTAGTTCAAGAGAGGAATACAGATTATGACAGGGTGAGCATACACACTTGGCGATCAAATTCAGCAGAAGAAATAGAAGAAGAGCAACAAAACAGAAATTATAGACAGGAAGAGAGAAATCAAGAAGCATATGAAGGAATAATTCATGGAGGTGAGGAAATTGGAGCGTTAGAAACATTGAGACGAAGAATACATGAAGAAAGAAGAGCTGAGGCAGAAGAACGTGCAAATTTAACAAGGCGAAATCACGAATTAAGGATGGAGAATATAAGACTACAGAATAGAAGATCGAGAAGTATTACAAAATCATATTCAAGATCGACTAGAAGAGAAATGAGGCGAAATTCACCCACAACCAATGCTGGAAACAATATTCAAGAAGAAATATAAAATCCTAATGAAGAGTATCGCGAAAATAGAGAAAGAACTGATGATCGTTACGTTCCACAAAATGAAACTTTTGATGATGGGCAAATTGGAGGAAATCAAGAGAACGGACAAAATCAGGGACAAAATAACCAAGATGGCGAAGGAAATCAAGAGGAAGGAAGAAGAATTTTACATGTGAGAGAAACTCAAAGAAATCAACAGACAATTGAAGAAGAAATTGAAAAACATTATGCTGAACAAGCACGTTTAATCTGCGAACGTGAAAGATTGGGAGCGAAAATGGAAGAACAAGAGCTTCAGGAGACAATTCGCCAGAACAATCATGACAATTGAGAAAGAATGCGTGCACAAAACCGGAATAACGATAATCTCAATGAGGAGTATGATAGAGTAAAGAGAATGTTTGAAAGACAACGAATTGAATTGATAAGAAATGAACAAAATTATGGAGGAGAAAATGAAAGGCATCATCATTTGCGAACTCAAGATAGAGATGAGGAAGAGAATCGCAGAAGAAGACGAGATGAGGATAATGAAGAAGAGATGCAAAATTTCGCGAGAGAAGATAGACGTGAACGCAGAAGAAGAGAAGAAAAATTAAAGAGACCAATAGATCAAGATTCAGGTGTAAATAGACAAATCTTGAAAGAATTAGAAGAAATGAGAGGAATGCTAAATAACAGACGAGAAGTAGGTAGAAGACAATTGGATGAAGCAATAGAAGAAGCTGCAAAAACTCCATTTACAAGGGAAGTACAATTAGGAGCAATATCACCGAAATGCAATTTTCCCGCATTAACCAGCATTTTTGATGGAACAACTTGTGCAATCCAACACATTAAAGCCTATGTGAGGTGCATGTTACAATGGGAAAATCATGATGCGGTATTGTGCAAATATTTCGCATCCAGCTTAACAGGAGAAGCGTTAAAATGGTTTGAAGGTTTACCAAAGAATACAATAACCTCCTTCAATCATTTGCAGACTACATTCTTGGGGGCATACATAAGTAATAATTCCTCACGACCTGGTATAGAAGATGTGTTTGGATTAAAACAAAGGATTGGCGAAATTTTGAAATACTTGACTAAAAGATGGAGAACTATGTGTAGCGAAATGGCTGTCCGTGTAGATGAGAGATATCTCATATTATCATTTATCAATGTTATGTTTGCAACAAACCTATTGTATGTCCAAATTTTCAGAGTCAAGAATACGATTACAATGACTGAATTGCGAGAACTTCAAGAAGAATACATTGCTCTAGAGGAAAGGCAAAATGAAATGGAATCATATCCAGTTGCGAACACCAGCTCACAAACAGCGAATGCAAGCTTATTACCCAAGCTAATAAACACAGTGGCGAATACTTCGCAAGTACAACAAGAGAAGGTGACAAGTAACAATCAGCAGAAATTGGTAGCTATGGGGAGCCGAGATCAAGAAGAGTATGAAAGAGAAAGAAATTTCTACAATCGTGGAGGAAATAACAAGATTCAAAGGCTCGATCAACCGCAAGAAACTTATGGAGGTCAAAGACAAAACTATAATAAAGTACAAGGAAGTCACAAGGTAATATGGGAAGAAATAAAGATGCCACCTCTAAATGCAAGTGTGGAGAAGATATGTGAAGCTATAATCTTGATGGAAAATATACCAACACCGTGGAACATGGGAATAGAACCACCTCCAAACCACAGGAGTCATGAATTTTGTTCTTATCATCATTTTCATGGACATACCACAAATGATTGCAGA
This sequence comes from Papaver somniferum, assembly GCF_003573695.1. Classification (NCBI taxonomy): domain Eukaryota; kingdom Viridiplantae; phylum Streptophyta; class Magnoliopsida; order Ranunculales; family Papaveraceae; genus Papaver; species Papaver somniferum. The sequence goes on from NC_039362.1 coordinate 78,471,819, forward strand.
AATGTAAAAAGAATTATTTTGAGAATGATAGATCAAGGAAAACTAAACGACTTTCTGGTAGGGCATCCGCAATCTCAACCATTACCACCACCACCAGAACATCACAAGGTGAATACGATGAAAAAGAATAAACATTCTTCATAGAAGTTGGTGCAAAAGAAAAAAATCTATTATGTCACTCTATCGTACATTCATATAAGACAATTGAAGATTTTCATGATAATGTTTTGAGTAGAGTGTTCGCAAGAGATAATGATGGAAGAGAAATTATGAATATTGCGAAAATCTCGCCACTAGAGGAATGGCAAAAACAGATCATTTCTTTTACTGCAGAAGAAATTCCCGAAGGAGAAGAGGTGCATGACAATCCATTGGTAATAAAATTAGAAATTAATCTAAAACCGAAAGAAGATGAGGATGATGAAGCTGAAGATTCATGGGCAATCAATAGAATTCTAGTCGATACTGGAAGCTCTGTGAACATCTTATTTTATCATACTTATAAAACCATGGGTGGAAGAGATGATGATCTTATACCATCAACATATAAGATATATGGTTTTAATGGTATTGCTAACAAGCCTAAAGGGGAGGTTACTATGCGAATTCCATTGAAGCGAATATCTTCTGAAATCTCATTCTGTGTCGTTGATGTATAATCACCCTACAATGCGTTAATTGGTCGACCTTGGCTACATGGGATTCTAGGTGTAGCTTGAACTTTCCACCAGTGCATCAAATTCCCTCACCCCAATGGTGTAGGAATCATAAAGGGAGATTGGGTCGAAGGAAAGAGATGTTACGAAACTGAGATACAATCTTGCGAAGGAAGAGCAAACAAGAAGGAAAACTGGCGACACAAAATCAAAGATGTACGAAGAAGTGAGAGGTTGATGGTGGATACAATCGAAAGGAAATGAGAAGAGATGTTGCGAAATTAATGCTAGCTCAGAATAAAAATGATGAACATACCACTACCAAGGAAGCAGTAGCAGAAAATAATAAAGAAGCAGAGGATGACAAGGGTAACAAAAACAAGAAATGTATGAATGATTAAGTTGTTGCGATACTCTCGCAATAAGTAAAATTCTCAAAAATACATTTGATTGAACAACAAAATTGAGATTGCGAAATTCAGATACAATATAATGATTTGCGAGACTCTCGCAGAGATAATGAATTTTACAAAAAATAATCAGAGAAGAATGACAAAAGAGAAAGAGGCGTACCTTTATGGCGCACACCCTAGTTCGCGAATACAATTTCGCAAGAGGAAAATGTAAGACCTAAAGTACGTCATATAAGGGGGTACCTGTTGCATGGCTCAGGGAAAGGCTACACCACCCCCGGAACCTGAGTCATGGAGATTTGGGGTCAATGAAGCCCATCCGGGAGAGACACCTTGGATTCTCAGCTTAAGCATATGACTTGGGTTGGGGACTAAGGTAATAAAGACTCTCCCAAGGAGTGCAGATCTGATCAAGGCGCCGAGGTACACGGTTGAGTCAAGAGTGCCAGGGACGTGGGAAGCGTACCTTTCCATTCTTGACAAGTCTTGGCTTATACTGCACTCGGCCTGAAGAAAACCCCACTTAGGGTGCAGTCTCGTAACCATAAGCCCTATGGTAAAAGGGATAAGAGGCTGCGAAAACAACTGGTTGTTGTTAAGACTGGATGGGAGGAGCTAATCTTGTATGGTATAAGTACGCCTCCTTGAAGGGGCAACCAGGGGGGAAATAAGGGCGGCACCCTCCATTAGGGAGCTGATAAGTGTCTTAAGACGCAAATGTCATGAGACTTTTTATTCGCAAGGATATTAAGGCTTGTCATATTTGTGCAACAATCCTGAAGAGGCAATAATACAAAAGAAAAAGATAAGACGAGATCAATGGGTTTTCGCATGAAAGTGCGAAGACGTCCTGCGATTTCGTCCCAAGACGGCAATGTCATGGGGCTTTATTTTCGCAAGAATATTTAGGCCTGTCATATTGTCGCAACATTCCTAAAGAGGACATAATACAAAAGAAAAAGTTAAGGCAAGATCAATGGGTTTTTGCATGAAAGTGCAAGGACGTCCTGCGATTTTGTCGCAATGACAAGAGGTGGCATAATACGACCTTTAATTAGGAAGACAAAATAAGACCACATAGGAATGAGATTTTGAAAAGAAATAAAATTTACTTCGCACAAGATTGCGAAGTTATACAATAAGAATTTTTGTATGGAATCTCTCATTTGGATTCAAATAACAGAGGCAAGTATGGGAATGTATGAAATTAGAAAATGTTATTTGCTTCCATATGATAGATTTACTCAAAGATTCAAGAATTAATGATTACATTGATTAACTGTATTGCAAAGAAGAATTGTTTTAATTAATGCAGGTCAAAATGAAAGAAACACAAATATATAGAAAGAAGAAATAAATGTATAAGTATTACAAAGAATCAAAGAAAGAAATAAAGACTACTTCTTGGTTAATCCTTCATTATCTTCATTAGACTTATTCCCTTCTTCATCTGCGTCAGAATCTTCATCACCATCAGAACTTCCATTACTATCAGATTCTTCATCGTCAGCTTCGCTATCAGAGATAATCAAACTGGGAGTATTCTGTGGGATTTCTTCCAAAAGACAAGGATAATCAGAATGTGGGATATTATGATCATCACAAACCATTTGGATAGTTTGATTGCGAAAATGCATCGCACCATTCTTAAAATTCGCAACAGTGATCTTGATTTGATTCTTTAATATAGAATACTTGTCATTGCGAGAAGAAAGATTCTTTGCGAGTTCCTCCTTTTCAGCTTCGAGTTCCTCAATCTTTTCACGATATCTATTTTCAGTATCTGCGAGCAAAAGACAATCAATTATTAACTTGATGAGAGCTCATAAGAAACAAAAAATTAGTAAAGAAGAGCAGTTAGTAACCTTCTCTGTCAGAAATCATATCTCTAATCAAGGATGTATGCTCAACTTGAAGACTAACATTTACACCTAAGTCTTTTCTAGCATCATCTAAGATTTTCGCAGCCCAAACAAATTCATCCTCACTACTTATAAGAAGACGAGAACTAATTTGATTTTCCCTTTCGTAGAGTTCGATATTCTTGCGGTTAGCTTCATCTCATTCAAGTTGAACTTCAAGAAGAGCCTCTTGGAACCTCGCCAGAGCCTTGGCACCTTGATCAGAGATGCGATCCTTATCATCTATGAGACCACTAATTTTGGTTCTTAACTCATTGGTTTTCTCTTTAGAATCAAGAAGGAGACGCTTAAATCGATTGGCTAAGCCTAAACTAGATCTATGATCAATTTCTAAGAGGCGAAATTTAGATCTAAGCTCATTTAGAGAAAGAGAAGAAATTCTATCATTTGAGAAGCTATTTAAGGAATTGTTAAGACGCTCAAGAAGGGTATCATTATCCAAGGCATTAGGAAATGAACGAAGAAGGGTAGCTTCATCAGAAAGACCATAAATGTCTGCAAAAAGGATCATTTAAATAAGATAAAACAACATGATGAATGAATAAAGAGAAAAAAGAAAAGTAACATACCGTAAAGCTGATTATTATCTTGCTGAAGACTAGAAATTTTGTTCTTACAGGAGGAAGAATCAATTTCTAATTGTCTATTTTTGTCGCGAAGACCTTTAACTTCAGCTTCCAATTCTTCATTCTTTTTGAGAAATTGAAGATTCTTCTTTTCAAGATTTTCACGTCTTCTCTCTAGATCTGAGGCAACAACAAAAGAATCTTTTCCAGCCTGCGAAAAATACAAAAAAAAAAAATATAGAAAGAAATTTTGAATTATAACAATGAAGAAGTAAAAGGATAAAAATATACCAGACTATTGAGAGAATGCAAAAAATCGGGAGTCACTGATCTAGAAACTCCACGAAGAGAGCTATCACCATCCAGTAAAGGAACATCACAAAGGGTAGCGAGAGGTTTGCAGGTATCTGCGAATTGGCTATCTCCCATTCCTTGTAGAGAATCAGAAAAGAGGCCAGATAACTTAGCCATTGAAGATTCAGGTGGAGAATCTTCACTTGCAGTAATATCATCGTTGTCCTCGTCACCCTTATCACTTTCAGAATTTTCGTGAGGAGGAATATTTGAAGGGGAAGAAGAACGAACTTTCCTTTTCTTTGGAGGAGGACCAGTTGATTTTTCCCTGCGAAGAGCACCTTTACCTTTATCACCAATCTTCGCAACATCAGCAGATTCTTCTACTTCAGCAATAATCTTCACACACATATAGAAATAAGAAATGGAAGCATGGAAGTAACAATACTATTTAAAATCATAAGAGAAAATTTCTTAACTCATCTGTGTATGAGCGAAGAGCTAACAGAGTACCAGATTTCCCAGTCCTGTTATAACTATCTTTCAGTTTTTGGATCTGCGGAATGTCGTAAGAGTTAGCGAACAAAATAGTAAAAATCAATAAAGAAATATAAAATGAGTTAAAGGGGGGAAACATACCTCTTTCTCCTTCTCGGGCCAAGAGAAAACCCAAGGTTCATAAGCAATGAGATTCGCAGGAAGAATATTTGACCCGGCAATGTAGGGTCCTTTTAGCATTAAAGGAAAAACACACCATTTATCATCTTTGAATTGGCGAGGAGTTGTTTTTTTACCAGAATGCCAATCAATATCTTGCATAAGAATTTTGGCTTCATCAATGTTATCTTTCCTTCTTCATGGAGATAAATTCATAGTTCTCAAAGAAATTCGCTACTGTATACTTCTCAGCAACTATCTCTAGGTTTGCGAATTTAGGATCCTTAAGTTGGAGTACAGATATCCTCTACCAGCACCACGATTAGCGAACTCTAGCATCATACGGATGCAGTCCCCACTCAGTTGGAAGATGGCTCGCGAAAATCCCGAATGAGCGAGAATTTCATAAAATAAAGGAAGATCTGGGTTATAAAGAGGAATAGGGAGACCTGCGAGAATCTGACCTAGCGAAATTATGATTGATTGATCATCACAATATTGATCATAGAAAAGCTTGACAGGAAGAATTGATTTGGCATTCTCACCAGGAATGGTGGAGAGTGTAAAACCTTTATCAACAAGATCTTTTTGGACATCTTGTAAATTCTTCTCATATCTATGATCACTTGGAGCCATGTTTGAATATAGAGTATGGGAATGTATATAAAGTAAAAGGATTGAAGGAAGAAAAAATTACATCAGCAGAATTTGCAGAAGAATAACAGAGTTGCAGAGATGAGAGAATAAAAATAGAAGAGAAAGTAAAAAGAAAAGTGGAAAAAGGGGGTAAGAAGAGTATATAAAGGAGATTTTTTACTCGAAGAAATAAACACCATTAAGACAAAAAGACGTGAGCGGTTGAAAAGTAGCGGTTACAGAAGACGTGTCAAGAAATAAATGGAAGAGAGAGTACGTGTGATAAATGTAGAATATGAAAAGATGAACATCTGCGGCATTTCTCACATCATTCTCTACTTTGCAGAGAAGATATGAGAAGAGGCAAGATATAGGATCAGAATCTCGCAATGACAATGTTTCAGCGAAATTATCAGTGACACAGTACAACAGTGTCGTAGAACAATTTCAGAAGTGATAAAATAAATGACGTCAGCTAACATCATGAGAAAGATATGATAATCCTGCGAAAATTAGAGAGTTTGCGAAATTAACATCTGTAAGGTTGCGAGAATGTTGCAAACCATACCCGAAAATAAGGGACAGATTAGCTGTCATCCACTATGTATTTCCTTATAAATAGTCGTTCGAATTGTAAAGAGAGAGATTTTTTTTGGGTAAAAAACAAGTAAATAGGAGAGAGAAAGCTTAGAGCAGAGATCATTCTTGAGTTCTCTATCTTTTCTTGTAAGAACATCCAAAGATTAATCAATAAAGTTAAAAATATAAACCTAAAATGAGTTGATTAATAATGAAATCACATGAAGAATGTAGTGTAGGATTTCCTGCAACTACATATATATTAATTTGCGCAATCATTCTTTTCCTCATTTTCTAATCAGACTGTTAAGGATGTATTGTACTCTTTTAGATGACTGTAGTCCACAGTGACCATTGCATAAGTCGCGTAAAAAACACACAAAAAAAAGGCAAATAGTTTAAGTCGCAGAAACCTTCAATTGGCAGGAGATCTTGTTTTTCCCCACAAAATATATTTACTAACGTTCTCCCTCTCTTTTCTAGGTTATCCTGAGTCAGCAAGGAATTATGATAGACCAACCACGTAAAAAATTTAACTCTGGTATGCACATTATTATTACGAACAATATTGTGAGGAAAGTCAACGAGGGATGGGGAAGGAATTAGAGATGAGTAGCAGGGAGCGTATCCTAAAGGCTCCGCATGTTGCCCACTTCCATATTTTCAGTTCTTTGACGTCACTCAGTGTCACGTGTTGCATTTTGTTCGATAGTTCCCCTGCTGCTACTGTCTCAATATCTAATGGTCTCCTCCTCGAGTCCAGGTTCCAATTCGACTACCCTTCCCTATGTCTGCTATAAAATTGCTTTACTACATTGTTTTTCATCCTTGAGACATTGTATAGGTTGGGAAAGGAAATTTTCACAGGAGGATCACCTAACCACTGGTCTTCCCAAAATCTAGTTCTATATATTTATATCTACTTTATGCATGATTCCTGCGTAGAAGCTCTCTATTCTGTTGGTGACCCCACTACACATCCCGCTGTCAATATTTTTTTTTGTTTTTTAATCGGTGTGTTTTTTTAATTATTTTGTCCCCACATTATTAGGATTCCGGCGAGTGTTGAACGCAGATTGCTAGTATCATCGCCTAACAACTTTACCACTCTACTATGATATTTTTTTGAAATACGATATTCATACCTGAATTATTAGGGAATTCAATTTATTGATATATAGTTCAAAAAAACGAAACGGGAGAAATTAGGAACCATCCCTTCAAGTGAAGATGACTTATTGTTGACATAAGCAATTATATGTCTTATTGAACCGCATTATATATACGCTTCCTAGAGAAAGAAGCAGTAGTTTTCCTTTTATAAGCCGGTTATATGATATAAAATGATACAAATTTATATGGATAAAGAATCACAGAGTTGCAATACCTTATCCCATAATGGACCAAGGTGAAAGTTAAAGTCACAGAAAGACAGCCATAAAATTACCTCTGAAATAGTTCTTCCTATTTTAAGACTAACATTTCAAATCTAATGTTGCTGAAATCCTTAGAGGAATGAGATCAGTACAAAATATTCTCCTCAATATCTAATACGATATTTTGAGCGTACTTGTCTTTTACCTCTCCGACGAACATCGGTTGATTACATTCTTTCCGGATGTTGCAACAAATCGCATAAGGTAGGATGTTTTAAATTAATAAAATTTCCAGTTATAGTAAAATTTGTTCAATCTTTGTCTGTTGAAAGCATCCTTTATGTCATCTCTTGGATTTCATTCACCTAACCGATGGTCTTCCCGAAATCTAGTACTATCCCCTTTATGCACGATCCCTTTATAAAAACTCTCCATTTGGTTGGTGACCCCTCTCCACATCACGCTGCCAATGTTTTTTCTTATTTTTTTTAATCAGTGTGTGTTATTTATTTATTTTAGTCCCCTCTTACTTTTTTAATCAGTGTGTTTTTTATTTATTTTAGTCCCCCATACTGATCAGATACTAGTCAGTTTTAAACTCAGACACTTTGTATCACCACCTAACAACTTTATCACTGTAGTGTACCACATTTTTTTTAATACATGATATATTGGTACCTGAAATATTTGGGAATTCAGTTTATTGATATACAGTTCAGAAAACAAAACACCGGAACCATCTCCTCAAGTGAAGGTGACTTATTGTTGACATGTGAATCGCATTATATATACACGCTTTCTACAGAAAGAAGCAACGTAATACTCTTTTTACAAAGCTTAATTAATTTTACTATGGGAAGGCTTGAATGACATCCTGAATAACGCGAATGGATCTGATCTTATGAGACCGAAACCCTGCACTTCTGAACAAAACTTCCCAATCATTTGCAGTTCTCTCCCTACCACCGGTATTCACCATCATATCCATATCTAGAATCAATCTTGCCTTTGTAAGTTCATCTTCAGATTCTTCTAGAAGTACTACATCCACTATGATTACTTTACTCGTCTTTTGGGGCATTGCTTCCTTGCACTTCTTTAGAATCTTAACACAGTGTTCATCGTTCCAGTCATGCAAGATGAAGGGTCATCTTTACAAAAAAAAGAGGGTCATCTTTAGAAGAATACTAGGTTAAATGTCTCACCTTGAGTAAGATAGCTTGAGCACTGGGAACAGACTTGAACATATCACCGAGAACTTTTTCGATGTTAGGGTGATCGTGAGAGTTAACACATGAGGAAGATCATAAAGTTTACATTTTATATGTGGAAAAGCTTTGTATATTGCCATGATTGTTGTTCCATTTCCTCCACCAATATCAACAAGAGAATCCAAAAGCTTTGTAGCTTTTTAAATCTATATTATAAAAAGAAGTGGTGTGTGTAGACTTACAAATCCGACCAAATCCGACCATCGATTTCGTAATCCCACTGCGCGGATCGGTTCGTTATATGTTGTATATAGGCGTCCATCGGATTGTGCGATTTCCGAATTTGGATGTGTTTTCATAAGATGTAATCGCGGTTATACATCCAAAAACAAAAAAAAAAAAACGTCCCTTGGGGGTTTTCTAAATCAGTCAAATCATTAAAAAATTAGTTATTCTAAAACTTGCAAATTAAATACCCAATGACATAATTTAATTTGCAATTTAAAGAAAGCACGAGGAGAAACCATAAAACCTTGCCCAAAAACATAAAAAAATGAACAACCTAAAAGTTTGACTCGGTCAATCAGACCTTTGAGGATGCAAATGTACAAATTGCTGAATGGAGACAAAGTTGTACAACAAAATGGACAAACAAACTCGGTGTAGTTTGCTAATATTCTATGTACAATTTTAGAACCATGTATAGAGATATTAGATTCACGCATATTACAAATTAGCCTTGGGACAGATCCAAACATTAACTTTGGCCACTCTGCCGCTTGGACCGTTAGTTCGCGAAATGTACATCCGCCCGTTGTATATATGACGGGGATTTTATTATTTTGGACGTTCGGGATTGATGTCACGATGTAAGAATATATGACTTTGAAGTAATAATAAGCCTGTTATAAAAAGAAGTGATGTCTGTCTTGGGTAATAGACGACCCTTGATTTCGGCAATCCGACGGTTGGGAAAGATAGTTGGCGATATTTCTATTCATCCGTCCGTTTTAGACATATAATTTTGAGAGATATTTACGTCCGTCGGATCGTGAGATGATCTTTTTTAATATTTTTTTTAGACGGCAGGGATAATTCCCCGGCCCGATGCAAAACGAGACTCAACATTTCCTTATGTGACTCGAATCAACATTTCCTAATGCGTGTCGGTTTCCTTAAAAGTTTTCATGCACTAACTATAAATATCCTTTCTGATTTTACCAAAAAAAAAAACAAATATTAATTTGAAGACTCTATAGATTTTACCTAATCACGGTTAATTTTAACGCGGATATCATATTTTCCTTTAAACCCCGGGCCCATCCGGCTACTATGACCCGCCTAATTGAACACACTATTGTGACCCGACTAACTAACACGGTATAATATGACACGACCAACTAAATATCAGGACCGTTGTGATATTGACCGGACTAACTAAATATACTCCCCACTATTATAGATGGACTAAAATATGGGACGACACTGGCCGACCGACCAAACAATAAACAGAACTCTAAAAGGTTGATCCCCGGCCATAGGCCGGGGTGATACCTAGTACTTCCATATATCCATTCCCATTCCTTTCTCAAATGATTTTGCACTTCCATTTCCTAAACCTTCTCTAATATCCTGCGATGCAACCATGAAATCTTTTTGAGTCATGCCTAGTATCATCGGCACCATACTTCTCTGCATCTCTTAAAAGTAGAGTACCGACCGGTTTAAGCGAGTAAACCTTCTCAACTCCGCCATTACAAGTTTATTGTTCTAAGATATTCAGGTGCACCAAGTATCTTACCAATTCTGTACAAGTGCTCCCAGTGCTCAAGCTATCTTACTCAAGGTGAGACATTTAATATGTGGTTTCTGGTTGTGCGTGTGTTTCGGGTTGTTTTTATAAGTGCTCCAAATCTAGCTAACTGGTTGGTGCGCCATATACGATTAAATCACGAGAGAAAGAAAGAACCTCGTCGGAAAAATTAGTAATACTAGGAGAGCAATACCAAAACTAAGATCAGTACAAACTTGAACAAATAAAAAAACACAAACACAACACACTCTCGAGAAATTACACTTCTCAAGCACTCCGTCAATAATTATTGTTTCTCATTTGTGCCTCAATACGTATTATTTTCCGGAAGTAAAGGTACATTACATAAGAGTTCTTGAGAAAAGTCTTATTAATTAGAATCAAAACAATGATGAAAATAATTAAGGACTCGAGCACCAAAAAATGGCAAAAGGACAGTTGAATCTGACATATAATCACGTAGTATTATTGTGTTTTTGAGTTTTCACATCCTCATGGAGTCAAGAAATTATTTTCCATCGAGCTTCCTTGAATGACATTCCTCCACAAGATCCCCATACGTAGATACACTTTTGAACAAAGCAGGTGTCTCTGGAGTAATCAAGCTTGATATTGGGCCTATTACCGACTCTAGACTAGGGTGATGAAATGTTGCGATTGAGAGCCTCTCCTTTGTTGAGTTTATTACTGCCCGGTGATCGACGCTATGGTAAATTCCATTAGTCATTATCTGTAAAAGAAAAAATAATAACACAGAACCAGTACTCAAAACAAGGACCAGTAGTTACCCTAGCTTAAATAAATACCTCCAAAACGTCTCCAATATTCACTACGAATGCATTAGGTAGAGGTTTGACTGAAATCCATGTCCCTTATTTCTTTATCTGTAATCCTTCCACTTCGTTGATTTGAAGGAGGATTGTCAAACCGCCAAAATCCGAGTGCGACGTAAGACCGATGGCGAGATTTGGTTGAGGACAAGGGGGATAATAGTTCATCCTCATTACTTGTGTCTCATCTTTAAACACCTCTGACATACCCTTAATCTCGGTTGCTTGTACTTGTAGAGCTTTTTCCATCTTCTCAAAGAGAACCATGGATAACTTTTTCATTTCTGATGAGTAGGATTCGATTGTCTCCCTGTACGTAAATTAGATGATCATATGAAAAACTATAACAAACCAACCAAATTAATATATCCAATCACATCACTGAGAAAATTCAAAAAGAGAGAAAAATATTATGATCCACTATCATGCATACTCTTTTAAAGAGTGTTAATTTTGCACGTCTACTGGTCAATAGGGGAGCCAGAAAATAATATCAAGAGGGATAATTTTTTTTATAGAAATAGGGAGATTTAGGTGTGTTAGTTTTTATGTTGGTTCAGCAATAAAACATACTCATTCCGTTCCTTTTTAATAGGCTGGTTTCTATAAATAAATGTTTCAAAAAAATAGGCTAGTTTCTTAATTGGGAAAGTCAAATGTTACTTTAATTTTCTGGGACCACTTTTCTCTTAACTTCTTTTGATGACAACTGTCATGGAGACCATTTCACTTTACTTCTTTTGCTAACAAGTGTCATGGGAACCATTTCACTTCACTTCTTTTATTGACAAGTGTCATGAGGACCACTTTCAATGATTAGTTCTCTTAATTTCCTTAAATTTCTCTAAAAACAAAACCAGCCTATTAAAAAGGAATGAAGGGAGTATTTTTTATTCCTTTCAACTGATTAGTACTAATCCTAATCAATGAATTAAGGTTTGTTTATGTTAATTATGTATGTTTAAGGGTAGATAAAGGCCAAATATCTCTTACACTATTTGGAATGGCATACTAGTTATGATAATCCTATGTGAGGTTGTTTTCAACTCTTGATGGAAGGTTGAATGACACATGTCTTTCCTAACATGAGGTGAGGTGTACTCCGTTCTAGCTCTTGTTTGAAAATGAATTTTCCATCATTAAAGAATAAGAGAAGATAAAATTGGAAGTATCTGCATACAAGTTGTAAAATATATCATTCTATAGCATACATATATCAACATAAAATATTAAATATGTTCACATACAACAAGGTTACAACTAATAAGAAATATTAAAGAATGATTTATATGATGATATTCTATCAAGGTGGATTAAAAATTAAATATATGTGGGCCAAATAAAAAACATAAAAATAAAAAATTAAGTGAGGTGCATAGAAACCGACTATGAAAATGTGAGATTAAAAAGTCGTGTGTATAGAAACTGATTATGAATTAATAATAACCTGAGAGACAGTGTGAGTTTTGAAAATAAATGAGGCTTCCTTAAATGGAGAGGAAGAGTGAGCATCATAAATATATATGCCCAATCAAGTGCTTGGGAGGCGTTACAAACTAAATTCTCTTTGCTTGGGCTCTTAGACCTCTCCCCAAGCTTCCCTTACCAAAAAAACATCAAACAAGTGATGTGGTTACCCCTCTCTCTCTCGAAGTGCTTGAGAGGTAGGAAGCATCATAGGGACATAAAATACTCAAAAAGTAAAAGTTCAGCCATAAACAAACAAGTAAACTTTAATCACAAAACCATTACAAAGTTTTACTCAAAGAAAAAAATCAAAATCATTGTGAACCAATTATCTCAAATAAGTTCAGTACATCCAAAATCAACAAGTGATCGAATTCTAGGAAGGTGTTACTTATCGCCGGAAACTAAAAAAGCCAAACAACACTATTTCGATCCAAATTTAGATGTGAAAGAACTTCATCTCTCAAAACTCCCCTACCCAAAGAGAATCAAAGTTAAATTTAAAATCACCCAATCTCAATGTCTTTTCCGTTTCAACCTGCTCCTCCCCTCCTTTCTCTTCTCTCCTTTTATGTTTGCGTTTATAGTTGAAACATTGTCTACTCCATCTCTTTTGTCTTGCTTTTGTTCTGCTAAGAGGGAGGTTTTGATGATGGGTACAGAATATCAGGGTTTGTTACAAAAACTAGATCTCCACATCTTTGCTCGATGGGTCTTCTCTGTGCTATTTTCTTACCTTTGGTCTCAAACTTCATATAAAATTTTACAAAGTGAATTGCTTTTAATTCTTTATAACTTCATTGCTGACTTTATAGTCCATCTAATGGAATTTGATTTTCACACTCTTCGACCTTTCATCTTTGTAAAGATTTACATAAAACTGAGCTATGTTTCAAATTCTAAACTATTTGTTGATCTTCTTTTGATTTCAGGCGTTGATCTCTTGCTGAATGTCACTTTTCTCGATGCTCCATGCTACCACACTTTCCGGAACACTTTGGAATTTGACCTTGGGATATGGATTTGCTGTTGTCATTTTCAGTCTGAGCCCAAGCCTAACCATATGACCTACAACTTTCGTATCTCCAGATTATCTCCATTAGCTCATTTTCTTGAACAAAAAGATATTGTCATTCTGATGGTCTTTCTTAGTTTGACCCAACTACCTTCGTACAAAACAAAAGGCATTAAATACAACTATTGGCTTTACAGTTGGAGCAGTGTTAATCCTCTTTCTACTGCTTATCTCACCATCAGAAGACATGGTTTCAGTCTTAGCTTGGCATGCAGGAGGCTAGCAAAGAATCTTAGTACTTTCCTCTTCATCAGTCACGGGTTAAAAATTCATACCTCTCAAAAACCCTAAAAACACCTTCTCCCTATATTCATCACAATTATTTTTAAGAGATATTGCAAACAACACAATCATAAAGTGAAATCCCAAAGATATTTTCAAATACTTATAAAAATAACCATTTGGTCTACCCTCAATACAAACAACTCTTCTTGGAGAATTTCAATCATGTCTCTCTCTCATGAAATCTCTTCTAGTTCTATAGAATAAATCACATAAGCTATGCAAGCAAGCCAAATTATTCAAGATCCTCTGAGGCCTCTGGTATTTCTAAGTAGAGAATCTCTGAAGCCAAAGCCAACCCAAGATGACAATTGGTGTGCTGTGGGAAAGTTACACAGTAATATATATGTTAATCATCAAGAAGCTCAATCTTATGCCAGAAAATACTAGAACTTAAAAAAGGAAGTCATTATTTCACCTTTTCAAAAAAAGAAGAACCACTTTCACTTTCGTTTTCATCATGCTGCTGATATTCTATCGGTTAACTACCCAAAACCACGGTTAATCCATGAATCCATGTTGTCTATTGTTCAAATACCGTTTGAAGGGGTTCACAAAATCAAGGAGGAAGAGTTTGACAGAGTTCTGATAAGCATTACTATGAAGAAAGTACCTAATGATTATATCACCTTTAGTGCTCTGGAAGGTATCACTAAACCAACTGGAAAGTTCCCGCTCTTTAAAGATCCATATGGAAGAGACTTTTATGAAAAGAATGTGGAAGTAATGGCTGATATTAAGATCGATCACATTCTCCATTTTGGAACGGATTGTATGGTAGAATGAGTCAAAACTTGGATTGAGTTTGCATACTCTCTGCAACCTTTCAAGCTGTGTCAATATTGTAGAACTTTGGATCACTCGAAAAGCAGCTGCACACCTAAAAGAAGAGAAATACTGGCTGCAAAGATTGCTCTGAGTACTACTAAACTCGTTAACCCTGATTTCAACTTCCAAAGTCCCATTATTAATGGTAGCCCTAAGTTTGATGCTACCTCTTCAAAGCAAACCGCACACAACTTGGTGGTGTCACCAAACCCTTTTGCAATTCTTGTCTCAGAAGCTTTGGAACAAGAACCTCCTACTAGTGATCGTGTTCATGCTACAGCTGAAACAATGATGCTTGTAGTTGCAGGAAATCCTACACTACACCCTTCATATGATTTCATTGTTGATCAACTCATTTTTAGGTTTACACTCTCAATTTTATTGATTAAATTTTGAATGTTCTTACAAGAAAGACAAAGAAGTCAAGAATGATCTCTGCTCTGAACTTTCTCTCTCCTATTTACTTGTTTCTTACTCAAAAAAGATCTCTCTCTTTCTTTACCACTCGAATGACTATTTATAAGGAAATACATAGTGGATGACAGCTAATCTGTCCTTTATTTTCGGATATGGTTTGCGACATTCTCGCAACCTTACAAATGTTAATTTCGCAAGCTCTCTAATTTTCGCAGGACTATCATATCTTTCTCGTGTCTTAGCTGACGTCATTTATTTTATCATTCTGAAATTGTTCTGCGACGCTGTGTGTGTCATTGATAATTTCGAAACATTATTTTGCGAGATTCTGATCCTACATCTTGCCTCTTCTCATATCTTTCTGCAAGTAGAGAATGATGTGAGAAATGCCGCAACTGCTTATCTTTTATATTCTGCATTTTATCACACGTATTCTTTCTTCCTTTTTATTTCTCGACACGTCTTTTGTAACCGTTACTTTTTAACCGCTTATATCTTTCCGTATTAACCGTGTTTATTTTCTCGAGGAAAATTCCCTCTATATATATTCCTTTTCACTCTCTTTCTTCTTTCCTTTTATTCTCTCTGCAACTTCATCGTTCTTCTGCAAATTCCATTATTGCAACTTTTCTTCTTTCTTCTTCAACCTTTTTAAGTTCTTCTTCATCTTCATACTAGATCTTCATAGTTCGTAATTTTCTTCGAGACAATCTCCCTGCTATTATTTTTCATGGATTCATCAAGGTTAGTCTTCTTTTTTCTTCTTTATGAGTTTTGCTGAAATTGATATTTGAAATTGATCTTGTTTATTGCCTTATTTGATGTTGTTTATGTATGATTCCCATACTCTTGTTATTTCAGCAAAAGCGGCTCCAACACTAAATTTACAGTTCAGAACCCTAACATTCCCAAATCACAGCATAAGGTTGTCGCACATAAAAGAAAGTCTGCGAATGAGAAGGTAGTAAGAAACACTATCTTTTTCTAATAACAATATTGTTGCCTCTGTTTCTTATCTGGATTGTAATTCGCAGGGTGATAAAGATCTTAATAAACCTCTCAAGAAATCTCGCCACCTTAAAACTGTTCCAACTTCTGTTCCCTTCCACCTACTCTCATTTCTTCCAAATCTCCTGCGACATCTTCGCAAGATAAACCTTTATCTCCAATTCGCGAAAATGCTGCCTCTGATTTCATTTCTTCAGCTGACCTTTCTATGATTGAAATTCCCCTTGTGGATCCTTCTGCGAATGAAACCTCTTCTCTTCCCATTGAGATGTTTCTCAACCTTCTATCTCTACCAGTTCTCTACCCAAGTCTCTTCTCTGTCGAAAGAAACCGTGGAAGGGATAGATATTGCTTTCAAAGTTTTATCTGAAATTCTGGATGACAAGAAGTCTTCTACTGATCCCATCAAGTCTAATGTTTGCGAAATTCTGAGCAAGCATTTGGGTTCTGACAGAGCTGCTTCGCAGACAGCTTTAGAAAAAGAATGTAATGCTCTTCGTCTTGAAAATCAGAAGCTTCAGAATGTTTTGCTGGATCGTGACAATCTTCGCAAGAAGAATGATGAATTAGAGGTATGATTTTCTTATCTATGTCTTTAATTTGCCTTTTCGATGGTTTTATCCTTCCCATGTTTAATTATCCTTTAAATCCCTCTTTCGCATGTTAAGCATTAAATCAGAAACGAATAATGGAGAGTATCAATTTGAATCTGCTGTTGAAGAAGCCCGTGTTGATAAAGAAATCTTGATGGATCAATATAACCAATTAGATAACCTCTATTCATATTCTCTTGATCAGATAAATAATCTTACCAATGAAAATACCCAATTAGTTCAAAGACAAGATCTATTAAGTAATGAAGTATCTCGTCTTTCTTATTCTTTAACTAAAGCTAATTTAGGGATGGAAACTTTATCAGATGAGAATAAAACCTTATCTCAAGAGAAGCGAACTTATTTAAACAAGATGGCGATATCTTCGCAACAACTTAGTATTCTCCAAAAAGTATGTGCTGACCAAGAGCAATCTCTTCGCTCTTTGAGAAATGAACTTAAAGAAGTAACAGAATCATCTATCGCTGAAAGAGATACACTCATTCAAGGTAGAATAGCTTTAAGTGTAAAGGCAATCATCTTAAAGAACAATATTCCAAATTAGAAGAATCTTATTCTTCTCTTGCGAAGAAAAATGCCTTTCTTATTTCTAAAGAGAAAAATCTTCAGTCTCGACTTAAAGGTTTAGTTGGAGATAAATTTGATGACGCAATGGACCATTGGGAGAATAGTTGTCTATCCTTGATTCAACACCTTATTTCGCAAAAGGAAGGTAGTCATAATAGTTTGACTGCCTTAATTATCTTTTCTTTGTCATATCTCTCTGAATTCCTTATCTTAATAAAATTTTGTATTCTATTTTCGCAGAGTCTGAGAAGAATCTTCATTCTTCTATTTCTGTTTTGGAGGCTAAATATGCTAAAATTCGCAAAGAAAATGCATTGCTCGTCTCTACCCTTACTGGTTCTCGCGACCGAGCAGAAAGAAGACTTGATTATCTTGCTTATTTTAAGGATATTCAAGATAGGAATCATCAAAGAGCACTTCTTCGCCAAGTTCATCTCCGGGCTGAAGTCCTTGTAAATGACATTTTATTGTCCAACTCTCTTCCTCCTACATCAATTGATCCTTTAGAAGTAGATGATGATGAAGTTCCTCGTCCTGCTGATAGTGATTATGATTACGAAAGCGGTGCAGAGGATAATTTCTTGGAAGATGAAGAAGAGGTTCCTTCTAAAGAAGTATCTGCTGGTGTTAATCAGAATGAGAAAGAAATTTCTCCTGAAGAAGTAATTGCTGGCGATAATCAAGATGCTAGTCATGGCGAAGATCAAAACCGAAATGAAGGAGAAGCTTGCGAGAATATTGGCGAAGAATTTTTGTCATCTCCTGTTACTGACATTAATATTGAAGCTTGAGCTTCTTATCTAGCTTTGTCTTCTTGAATTGTCTTATTTCTATCACTTTTGCGAATTACACTTTGGAATCAACTTTTCTTTTAATATTTTGTTGATGAGAAAGATAATGCTTCTTGTGTATTGATTCCCATACTTGCTTCTCATTATCTTTCTTGCAAAAAATAATCTGTTGTGAATACTTATAATTAATTTGTTTTATCACATGGTCTTATTTTTCCTTCCTAATTAAAGGTCTTATTATGCCACCTTTTGTCATTGCGACAAAATCGCAGGACGTCCTTGCACTTTCATGCAAAAACCCATTGATCTTGCCTTAACTTTTTCTTTTGTATTATGGCCTCTTCAGGAATGTTGCGACAATATGACAGGCCTAAATATTCTTGCGAAAATAAAGCCCCATGACATTGCCGTCTTGCGACGAAATCGCAGGACGTCTTCGCACTTTCATGCGAAAACCCATTGATCTCGTCTTATCTTTTTCTTTTGTATTATTGCCTCTTCAGGATTGTTGCACAAATATGACAAGCCTTAATATCCTTGCGAATAAAAAGCCTCATGACATTTGCGTCTTAAGACACTTATCAGCTCCCTAATGGAGGGTGCCGCCCTTATCTCCCCCTGGTTGCCCCTTCAAGGAGGCGTACTTCTACCATACAAGGTTAGCTCCTCCCATCCAGTCTTAACAACAACCAGTTGTTTTCGCAGCCTCTTCCCTTTTACCTATAGGGCTTATGGTTACGAGACTGCACCCTAAGTGGGGTTTTCTTCAGGCCGAGTGCAGTATAGCCAAGACTTGTCAAGAATGGCAAGGACGCTTCAAACGCCCCGGCACTCTTGACTCAACCGTGTACCTCGGCGCCTTGATCAGATTGCACTCCTTGGGAGAGTCCTTATTACCTTAGTCGCCCCAACCTAAGTCATATGCTTAAGCTGAGAATCCAAGGTGCCTCTCCCGGATGGGCTTTATTGACCCCAAATCTCCATGACTCAGGTTCCGGTGGCGGTGTAGCCTTTCCCTGAGCCATGCAACAGGTACCCCCTAATATGACGTACTTTAGGTCTTACATTTGCCTCTTGCGAAATTTTATTCGCGAACTAGGGTGTACGCCATAAAGGTTCGCCCCTTTCTTTTATGTCATTGTTCTGTGATTATCTCTGCGAAATTTCGCACATCATGATCTTCTTTTGATATGAGTAATTTGCAATTATTCTTTCAGAATTCATAACTTCTCAAAGCTTCTTACTGATAATATCTTTTTAAATACAACCTGTTCCATGGTCTGTCTAATCTATGACCAACATCTCTTCCTTCTGGATCCATTAATCTATAAGCTCCTGTTCCAACTATCTCCTTAATGATGTAAGGTCCATCCCATTTTTTCGCTAATTTTCCACCATTTTCTCGCTGATAATTGGTGTTTCTCGCAGAACTAAATCTCCTGGTTGAAATTCGCGTATTTGACACGTTTATTATATTCTCGAGCTAATCTTCGCTGATAATTCTCCATATGTTGTAAAGCTTTTTCTCTTCTTTCTTCTAATTCATCAAGTTTGTTTAAAATTAAGCCCGCACTAAGATTTTTCTCCCAAGCTTCTCTTTTTGTTGTCGGAATAACAACTTCTGTTGGTAACACCGCTTCAACTCCGTATGTTAAACAAAAAGGTGACATTCCAGTAGCTTCTCTTCTAGTTGTATTATAAGCCCATACTGCATTATGTACTTGTTCGCACCATGCTGTGATGTCCTTCCAATTTCTTCTTTAATATATCTGCAATTGTTTTATTTGTTGCTTCTACTTGCCCATTAGCTTGTGGATACAAAGGAGTTGACTTTCCACATTTTATCTTGAATGCATTAAGTAACATTTCTATATTCTGCCCCTCAAACTGTTTCCCATTATCAGATACCAACTGTGCAGGAATTCCAAATCTGCAAATGATATTTTCGAATATGAATGTAAAGATATCTTTGTCGCGAATATGTTGTACTGCCTTCACTTCTGTCCATTTTGTGAAATAATCTGTTGCGACTATTAAGTATCTTCTTTGTCCAGTTCCTGGTAAAAATGGCCCCACAATGTCTAAGCCCCATTTTCCAAAGGGCCACACTGGTTGAAGATGACAATGGTGCTCCTGGTGCATGTATTTTCTTTCCATGCCGCTGACAATCTTCGCAACGTCTTGATATTTGTTTTGCATCTTCATGCATGTATGGCCAGTAATAACCTTGCATTTTTGCTCTATGTGCCAAAGATCTTCCTCCACTATGATTGCCAGCATCTCCACTATGTAACATTTTCAGCACCTTTTCTCCTTCCTCTCGTGTCAAACATCTGAGTGATGGTCCACTAAAGGATTTTCGGTATAGCAACCCATCTCTTAATTCATAATTCGTTGCTCGGCTTTTTAACTTGTGTGTTTCCAATCTATTTCTTGGTGTTTCTCCTTTCGCCAAATATGCATGAAGTTCCATTCTCCAGTCTGCGACATTGTTTATTTGTTCTTCTTTTTCATTATCTATTATCATCACATCCACATCTTCCTCTTCTTTATTGATTGATGGTGACAGAAGTGTTTGTATTTTTATGCATCTCGCAGTTGGATCTGTCATCATGCTTGAGATGAAAGCAAAAGCGTCTGCGAGTCTATTATCCTTTCTTGAAATGTGCCTCCATTTTATTTTGGGATTTTCGCTGACAATTCTTCAACCAGCTTCTTGTATTTCTTCAAGGATGGTTCATTTGTAGTATACTCTCTTTTATTTGGCGAATAACTAGCTGCGAATCACTAGTGATCCTGGCATTTTCTAGTTTCATTTCTATTGCGAATTTTAAGGCATGTATCACAGCTTCATATTCTGTTTCATTATTAGTGGATGCAAATTCCAATCTGAATGAAAAAGCCATCTTTATTCCTTCTGGAAATTAAAACAATTCCAACTCCATTTCCTTCTCCATTTGATGATCCATCTACCAATATTCCCATCTATTTGGTTCTGTTAATAAATCTTTTGGATCTCCATGTCTTCTTCTACATCCATCATTTCTTCTACTGCTTCATCTTCTTCTAAAGGAAATTCTGCCAAGAAATCCGCAACAACTTGTGATTTTGGTGAAGACAAAATTTCATATTTAATATCAAAGTGGCCTACTTGTGCATTCCATCTCTCCACCCTTCCTGATCTTTTAGAATTCTTCATCACTGATTCAATTGGTACTTTTGTTAATACCTTTATCTTGTGTGCTTGAAAGTATATGCGGAGCTTAAATGATGCATAAACTAATGCTAAGATTAACTTTTCAATCTTTGAGTAATTCTTCTCAGCGGTATTAAAAGTTTTGCTAATGTAATAAATGGGTTTCTCCACTCCTGCGTCTACTCGCAATAACACAACACTTAATGCATGCGACGTTGTCGCAAGGTAAATCAATAATTCTTCTCCTTTTCTGCCTTTTGTAAAATAGTTGTATTCATAAGATGTTCTTTGATTCCTTGAAAAGCCTTTTCACATTCATCACTCCATTTAAATTTTGCACCCTTCTTGAGTATATCGAAAAAATATTTGCATTTGTCTGATGATCGCGAAATGAATCTCCCCAGCGAAGCTAGAAGCCCATTCAACTTCTGTACATCTTTTATTGTTGCTGGTGTTGGCATGTCACGAACTGCTTGCACTTTTTCTGGATCAACCTGTATTCCTTCCTTTGATACAATGTAGCCTAAAATTTTCCCGATGCAACTCCAATAGTACACTTCTCAGGATTCAATTTAATGTTATACTGCCGCATTTGTTCAAAAATCTCCCTCAAGTCTTGTACATGGTCTTTAGCTTCTTTACTCTTTACTAACATGTCGTCCACGTACTTCTAATGTTTTATGTATCCATTTTGCGAACACCTTCTCTACCATTCTTTGATATGTCGCTCCGCTTTCGCAAACCAAATGGCATTTTCGTGTAACAATATAAACCTCTAGGGGCAAAAGAAAGCAGTATGTTCTTGATCTTCTTCAGCAGAGGGATTTGGTTATACCCTTTGTACCCATCTAAAGATGATACCCTATCATTTCCCGCTGCGGATTCCACCATTTGAGGAATATCTGGTAACGGAAAACTATCTTTGGGGCAAGCTTTGTTTAAATCAGTGAAATCTATGCAAATCCTGATTCCTTGTGTTTTTCTTTGGGACCATGACCATATTCGCTATCCATTCTGGGTATTTAGCTTCTCTTATAATTCCTGCCTCAAGCATTTTCTGTATTCTTCTTCTATTTGGGAATGGTAAGTTGTTGCAATTTTTCTTATCTGTTTAAATGGTCTCACATTTTTGTTAATCTCCAATTGTGGCATGCAATTGATGGATCTATTCCGGTATCTCATCCATGTTTCCTGCGAAAACATCTTTATATTCTCGCAACAAGTTAACAGTTCTTTCTTCTTCTTCTCTATCCATTTTGGTTCCAATTCTCAATAGAGGTTCCTCTATAGTCCCAACGTTTATTTCTTTTGTTGGTTCTGCGGCAGTGTAACTGGGTTTAGGTTCTCCCATTGGTGTTGGTTCTTTTATTGCTTTTATGGGTCCTTCCCTTCTTCCGAAATTTCGCTGGGTATTCCTTTGCCTTTTTTGCCCTTATCATATACTCTAAATTCTTCTTCTTCTTTGCTTCCTTTGCCAATTTTCTGCGAAATTGTTTCTTTTTTGCTTGTCCTTCATAATGTTTTACTTCAATTTGATGACATAATTTCGCATTATCAACATCTCCTCTGATTTCACCTATTCCATTTGGAGTGGGGAATTTAATACATTGATGCAACGTTGATACCACAGCTTTTATCGCATGTATCCATGATCTTCTTAATAACATATTATATGGCGATTCCATATCCACCACGCACAATGTTACATGTGTTTCGGTTTCTCCAAGTGGAATTCGTACCACTATATCTCCTTTAGGTTTTGTTGTGGATTTTCCAAAGCCGTGAACAAAATATGTTGAACTGGACATTTCTTCGTCTTTAAATCCCATTCCCCGGAATACATGGTAAAATATTATATCAACTGAACTTCCTGTATCGATTAAAGTTCTGTTCAACATCCATTCTCCTGTGGATTTTATTGTTGTCTTCTTCTCTTTTCGTGTAATAGGCACTGTGATGACCAACGGAGATGTATGGTTCAAATTTTCTTTTGGTATTTCTTCCGCCACGAATGCAATTTTTTGTTTTTCCCAATCTTTCAAGGGTGACGTTTTTTCTACCGCCATAACTTTCTTTCCTTCAAAATTTCGTTTATGTATTCTTCCTTTGATGTTTTCATGGAGTTCATTAATCAAGC
Organism: Papaver somniferum; assembly: GCF_003573695.1. NCBI lineage: Eukaryota > Viridiplantae > Streptophyta > Magnoliopsida > Ranunculales > Papaveraceae > Papaver > Papaver somniferum. Next base: position 78,495,154 of record NC_039362.1, read on the forward strand.
TTTTTGTTATCATATTACACTCCAATCTTTTGCCATTTTCATTAATTCTACTCATCTTTCTTCTAACTGATTCACTGATTTATTTAATCACTTTCTTGATTTGAATATTCTCAATCAACAATCTTCAACTTTCGATCTCCAGTCCCTGTTTCTAGCGCCATTATGTAGTTGCAGGAAATCCTACACTACACCCTTCATATGATTTCATTGTTGATCAACTCATTTTTAGGTTTACACTCTCAATTTTATTGATTAAGTTTTGAATGTTCTTACAAGAAAGACAAAGAAGTCAAGAATGATCTCTGCTCTGAACTTTCTCTCTCCTATTTACTTGTTTCTTACTCAAAAAAGATCTCTCTCCTTCTTTACCACTCGAATGACTATTTATAAGGAAATACATAGTGGATGACAGCTAATCTGTCCTTTATTTTCGGATATGGTTTGCGACATTCTCGCAACCTTACAAATGTTAATTTCGCAAACTCTCTAATTTTCGCAGGACTATCATATCTTTCTCGTGTTCTTAGCTGACGTCATTTATTTTATCATTTCTGGAGTTGTTTTGCGACGCTTAAGTGTTGTGTCACTGATAATTTCGCTGAAACATTATTATTGCGATATTCTGATCCTACAATGCTACCTCCAATGAGAATTGATCTTAACACTCAGGCAGATAAATCTGGTAACATTGCAACTCAGCATACTCCTGGCTCGTCTCTTCATCGTGTTACAACAAACAACAAAACTATAAAGCTCCAAGCCCATAACTTTGAAAGTCTCTCTTATAACCCTTTTCAAGCCCGTAAAATTATTACAAAGGTTACTGAAAAGGTCCTAGGTCCGGATCCAGTTTATCCTCCGGGTTTCGGACCACACCCACAATACCCTCAGACTATCTCCCCCAACAGTATCCCTTCATCTTCTAAATCTAGAAAATGGGTTAGAGGAAAACCCCAAAATTTCGCCTCTCCCCCTCAGCTCAATCATGGAATTAATTTTCTCAACGTGGAGGATGAAATAAAAAGGAAATCTACTCTCAGTCCTTATTCTCGCCAAGGAAAAACCAGAAAAGCCACAAACCCAATTCAAAACCCTAACTCTTGGTCCCCTTCTCCAATCCTCAATCAAGAATCCTCTAATCTTATCTTTCAAACAGGAACCTATAAAAAACCCATTCCTCATGATAATAGCAGAAAATTCATTAAGTCCCAAAAGGCGACCAAAGTTAGTAAAGTGGTGGAAGTTGTCAGAGGACAAAGAGAAAAAGTGGCAAACATAATTGGATCTTCGTCTGAAAATCAGTTGGAAATCAACGTTGATCAGGTCAGTTTCAATTACTTTACTGTTTTCACCCTCAGCAAATTTCACACTAGAAATATCACCGTCTTTCATAATCCCCAATTTTTATCTAGCATTAAAACCCAAATTTTTTTGTGTTTTGTTTATCCTGCCGTTTCGTATTTTTGGAAATTTATTAAGATTATGTCATGGAATTTCCAAGGTTTAGGGCCTAGTAATACTAGACACCAACTGAAGAAACTGGTCACCGCCCATGTTCCCAACATTCTGTTCCTTTCTGAAACTAAACAGTTACATCACTTTGTGGAGAAAACTCTGAATAACTCTCTGTACTATAACCTTGTTTGCCAGGACCCTATATGTAATGCTGGTGGCTTAGTAGTTGCTTGGGATAAGTCCACAAAGCTGAAAGTTTTATATAAAGATGATAATCAAATTAACTGTAATGTGTGGGATGAGAACTCCAAAGATGAGTGGATTCTCACATGTATGTATGGTTGTAGGATCAGATTCTCACAACAATTATGTCTCAGCGAAATTATCAATGGTATTGCACAATAGCGTCGCAGAACAGTTCAGAAACAACGTCAGCAAGGATCATGAGAAAGATGTGATAGTCTTGCGAAAATTAGAGAGCTTGCGAATTTAACATTTGTAAGGTTGCGAGAATGTCGCAAACCATATCCGAAAATAAAGGAAAAATTAGCTGTCATCCACTATGTATTTCCTTATAAATAGTCATTCGAGTTGTAAAGGAGGGGAGATCTTTCTTGAGTAAGAAACAAGTAAATAGGAGAGAGAAAGTTCAGAGTAGAGATCATTCTTGACTTCTTTATCTTTCTTGTAAGAACATTCAAAATTAATCAATAAAATTAAGAGTGTAAACCTAAAATGAGCTGATCAACAATGAAATCATATGAGGGGTGTAGTAAAGGATTTCCTGCAACTACATAATGACGCTAGAAACAGGGACGAGTGGAAGATTATTCTAGAAAAAGCTAAAGATTGATATTGAGATTTGTGAAAATTTAAAGTAATTGATTAATAATTTTTCATAATTTCTTGAAATATTGTTAGCATTGAAGAAATGGCTAGAAGAAGAAATACATCCGAACAACCGACTACTATTAGAAGAAGCAAAAGAATTGCTGGAAGAGAAAGAAGTGAAATGGGAGAATCTACTAGAATGAGAAATAATAGAGAAAATATAATTCAATCACTAATTCAACAAACACTAGTTCAAGAGAGGAATACATATTATGACAGAGTGAGCGTACACACTTGGCGATCAAATTCAGCAGAAGAAATAGAAGAAGAGCAACAAAATAGAAATTACAGACAAGAAGAGAGAAATCAAGAAGAAGATGAAGGAATAATTCATGGAGGTGAAGAAATTGGAGCGTTAGAAACATTGAGACGAAGAATACATGAAGAAAGAAGAGCTGAGGCAGAAGAACGTGCAAATTTAACAAGACAAAATCACGAATTAAGGATGGAGAATATCAGATTGCAGAATAGAAGATCGAGAAGTATTACAAAATCATATTCCAGATCAACTAGAAGAGAAATGAGGCAAAATTCACCTACGATCAATGTTGGAAACAATATTCAAGAAGAAATGTCAAATCCTAATGAAAAATATCGTGAAAATAGAGAAAGAATTGATGATCGTTACATTCCACAAAATGAAACTTTTGATGATAGGCAAATTGGAGGAAATCAAGAGAACGGGCAAATTCAGAGACAAAATAACCAAGATGGCGAAGGAAATCAAGAGGAGGGAAGAAAAATTTTACATGTGAGAGAAAATAAAAGAAATCAACAGATAATTGAAGAAGAAATTGAAAGACATAATGCCGAAAAAACACGTTTAATCTGCGAACGTGAATGGTTGAGAGCAGAAATGGAAGAGCAAGAGCTTCAGGAGACAATTCTCCAGAACAATCATGACAACCGAGAAAGAAGGCGTATACAAAACCGGAATAATGATAATCTCAATGAGGAATATGATAGAGTGAAGAGAATGGCTGAAAGACAGTGAATTGAGTTGATAAGAAATGAACGACATCATCATTTGCGAATTCAAGATAGGGATGAGGAAGAGAATCGCAGAAGAAGAGGAGATGAGGATAATGAATAAGAAATACAAAATTTCGCAAGAGAAGATAGACATGAACGCAGAAGAAGAGAAGCAAAATTAAAGAGACCAATGGGTCAAGATTCAGGAGTAAATAAACAAATCTTGAAAGAATTAGAAGAAATGAGAGGAATGCTAAATAACAGAGGAGAAGTAGGTAGAAGACAATTGGATGAAGCAATAGAAGAAGCAGCGAAAACTCCATTTACAAGGGAAGTAAAATTATGAGGAATACCACCGAAATGCAATTTGCCCGCATTAACCAACATTTTCGATGGAACAACTTGTGCAATTCAACACATTAAAGCTTATGCGAGGTGCATGTTACAATGGGAAAATCATGATGCGGTATTGTGCAAATATTTCGCATCCAGCTTAACAGGAGAGGCGTTAAAATGGTTTGAAGGTTTACCAAAGAATACAATAACCTCCTTCAATCATTTGCAGACCACATTCTTGGGAGCATATATAAGTAATAATTCCTCACAACCTGGTATAGAAGATGTGTTTGGATTAAAACAAAGGATTGGTGAAAGTTTAAAACACTTGACTAAAAGATGGAGAACTATGTGTAGCGAAATGTCTGGCCGTGTAGATGAGAGATATCTCATATTATCACTTATCAATGCTACGTTTGCAACAAACCTGCTGTATGTTCAAATTTTCAGAGTCAAGAATACGATTACAATGACTGAATTGCGAGAACTTCAAGAAGAATACATTGCTTTAGAGGAAAGAAAAAATGAAATGGAATCATATCCAGTTGCGAACACCAGCTCACAAGCAGCGAATGCAAGCTTATTACCCAAGCTAATAAATACAGTGGCGAATACTTCGCAAGTACAACAAGAAAAGGTGAAAGGTAACAATCAGCAGAAGTTGGTAGCTATGGGAAGTCGAGATCAAGAAGAGTATGAAAGAGAAAGAAATTTCTACAGTCGTGGAGGAAATAACAAGATTCAAAGACTCGATCAACCGCAAGAAACTTATGGAGGTCAAAGACCAAACTTTAATAGAGGACAAGGAGGTCACAAGGTAGTATGGGAATAAATCAAGATGCCACCTCTAAATGCAAGTGTGGAGAAGATATGGGAATCTATAATCTTGATGGAAAATATACCAACACCGTGGAACATGGGAACGGAACCACCTCCAAATCACAGAAGTCATGAATTTTGTTCTTATCATCATTTTCATGGACATACCACAAACAATTGCAGAAATGTAAAGAGAATTATTTTGAGAATGATGGATCAAGGAAAATTAAATGACTTTCTGGTAGGGCATCCGCAATCTCAACCATTACCACCACCGCCAGAACATCACAAAGTGAATAAGATGAAAAAGAAAGAAACATTCTTCATAGAAGTTGGTGCAAAAGCAAAAAATCTATTATGTCACTCTATCATACATTCATATAAGACAATTGAAGATTTTCATGATAATGTTTTAAGTAGAGTGTTCGCAAGAGATAATAATGGAAGAGAAATTATGAATATTGCGAAAATTTCGCGACTAGAGGAATGGCAGAAACAGATAATTTCCTTTACCGCAGAAGAAGTTCCCGAAGGAGAAGAGGTGCATGACAATCCATTGGTAATAAAATTAGAAATTAATCCAAAACCAAAAGAAGATGCGGATGATGAAGTTGAAGCTCTGTGAACATCTTATTTTATCATACTTATAAAACCATGGGTGGAAGAGATGATGATCTTATACCATCAACATATAAGATATATGGTTTTAATGGTACTGCTAACAAGCCTAAAGGGGAGGTTACTATGCAAATTCCATTGAAGGGAATATCTTCCGAAATCTCATTCTGTGTCGTTGATGTAGAATCACCCTACAATGCATTAATTGGTCGACCTTGGATACATGGGATTCTAGGTGTAGCTTCAACTTTCCATCAATGCATCAAATTCCCTCTCCCAAACGGTGTAGGAATCATAGAGGGAGATTGGGTTGAAGGAAAGAAATGTTACGAAACTGAGACAGAATCTTGCGAAGGAAGATCAAACAAGAAGGAAAACTGGCGACACAAAATCAAAGATGTACAAAGAAGTGAGAAGTTGATGGTGGATACAATCAAAAAGAAAGGAGAAGAGATGTTACAAAATCAATGCTAGCTCAGGATAAAAAGGATGAACATACCATTACCAAGGACGCAGTAGCAGAAAATCATAAAGAAGCAGAGGAGGGCAAAAGTAATAAAAGCAAGAAATGTATGAATGATTAAGAGAACCAAGATTAGCGGTCTCATAGATGATAAGGATCGTATCTCTGATCAAGGTGCCAAGGCTTTGGCGAAATTCCAAGAGGCTCTCCTTGAAGTTCAACTTGAGCGAGATGAAGCTAACCGCAAGAATATTGAACTCTGCGAAAGGGAAAATCAAATTCGTTCTCGTCTTCTCATAAGTAGTGAGGATGAATTTGTCTGGGCTGCGAAAATTTTAGATGATGCTATAAAAGATTTAGGCGTAAATGTTAGCCTCCAAGTTGAACATACAGCCTTGATTAGAGACATGATTTCTGACAGAGAAGGTTGCTAATTGCTCTTCTTTACTAATCTTTTTCTTCTTATGGATTTTCATCAAGTTGATAATTGGTCGTCTTTTGTTCGCAGATTCTGAAAATAGATATCGTGAAAAGATTGAAGAACTTGAAGCTGAAAAGGAGGAACTCGCAAAGAATCTTTCTTCTCGCAACGACAAGTATTCTAGATTGAAGAATCAAATCAAAATCACCATTGAGAATTTTAAGAATGACGTTATGCATTTTCGCAATCAAACCATCCAGATGGTTTGTGATGACCATAATATCCCACATTCTGATTACCCTTGTCTTTTAGAAGAAATCCCACAAAATACTCCCAGTTTGATTATCTCTGATAGTGAAGCTGACGATGAAGAATCGATAGTAATGGAAGTTCTGATGGTGATGAGGATTCTGACGCAGATGAAGAAGGAAATAAGTCTGATGAAGATAATCAAGGATTAACCAAGAAATAGTCTTTATTTCTTCTTTGATTCTTTGTAACACTTGTACATTTATTTCTTCTTTCTGTATATTTGTGTTTCTTTCATTTTGGCCTGCGTAAATTAAAACAATTCTTCTTTGCAATACAGTTAATTAATATAATCATTAATTCTTGAATTTTTGAGTAAATCTCTCATATAGAGACAAATAACATTTTCTAATTTCATACATTCCCATACTTTCCTCTGTTATTTGAATCCAAATGACAGATTTCATAAACTTTTTCTTATTATATAATTTCGCAACCTTTTGTGGAGTGAATTTTGTTTCTTTTCAAAATCTCATTCCTGTGTCGCATTAGGAAATGAACGAAGAAGGGTAGCTTCATCAGAAAGACCATAAATGTCTGCAAAACGGATCATTTAAATAAGATAAAACAATAAGATGAATGAATAAAGATAAAAGAGAAAAGTAATATACCGTAAAGCTGATTATTAGCTTGTTGAAGACTAGAAATTTTGTTCTTATAAGAGGAAGAATCAATTTCTAATTGTCTATTCTTCTCGCGAAGACCTTTAACTTTAACTTCAACTTCCAATTCTTCATTCCTTTTGTGAAATTGAAGATTCTTCTTTTCAAGAATTTCGCGTCTTCTCTCTAGATCTGAGGCAACCGCAAAAGAAGCTTTTCCAGCCTGCGAAAAGAAATAAAAAATATTAATATAGAAAGAGATTTTGAGTTATAACAATGAAGAAGTAAAAAGATAAAAGTATACCAAACTATTGAGAGAATGCAAGAAGTCGGGAGACACTAATCTAGAAACTCCGCGAAGAGAGCTATCACCATCTAGTAAAGGGACATCACAAAGTGTAGCGAGAGATTTGCAGGTATTTGCGAACTGGCTGTCTCCCATTCCTTGTAGAGAATCAGAAAAGAGGCCAGAAAGCTTAGCCATAGAAGATTCAGGTGGAGAATCTTCAGTTGCAGCGAGATCATCATTATCCTCATCATCCTTGTCACTTTCAGAATTTTCGTTAGGAAGAACATTTGAAGGAGAAAAAACAACGAACTTTTATTTTCTTTGGAGGAGGACTAGTTGATTTTTCTCTGCGAAGAGCACCTTTACCTTTATCACCAATCTTCGCAGCATCAGCAGATTTTCTACTTCAGCAATAATCTTCGAACACAGATAGAAGTAAGAAATGGGAGCATGGGAATAACAGTACTATTTAAAGTCATAAGAGAAAATTTCTTACCTCATCTGTATATGAGTGAAGAGCTAACAGAGTACTAGATTTCCCAGTCTTGTTATAACTATCTTTTAGTTTTTGGATCTGCGGAATATCGCAAGAGTTAGCGAACAGAATAGTAAAAATCAATAAAGAAGTATAAAATGAGTTAAAGGGGAGAAGTATACCTCTTTCTCCTTCTCGGTCCAGGAGAAAACCCAAGGTTGGTATGCAGCGAGATTCGCAGGAAGAACGTTTGATCCAGCAATGTAAGGACCCTTTAGCATTAAAGGAAACACACACCATTTTTCATCTTTGGATTGGCGAGGAGTTGTGTTTTTACCAGAATGCCAGTCAATATCTTGCATAAGAATTTTGGCTTCATCAATGTTATCTTTTCTTCTTAATCGAATACCCCAGCGAGTATTCTCTTTCTTCATGGAGATAAGTTCGTAGTTTTCAAAGAAATTCGCCACTGTATATTTCTCAGCAACTATCTCTAGGTCTGCGAATTTTGGATCCCTAAGTTCATTGGAGTAAAGAGATCCTCTACCATCACCACGATTAGCGAACTCTGGTATCAGACGGATGCAATCCCCACTTAGTTGGAAAATGGCTCGTGAAAATCCTGGATGAGCGAGAATTTCATACAATAAAGGAATGTCTGGGTTATAAAGAGGAATAGGGAGAACTGCGAGAATTTGACCTAGAAAAATTATGATTGATTGATCATCACAATTTTGATTGGATAAAAGCTTGACATAAAGAATTGATTTGGAATTCACACCAGGAATGGGGGAGAGTGTAAGACCTCTATTAGCAAGATCTTTTTGGACATCTTGTAGATTCTTCTCATATCTATGACCACTTGGAGCCATGATTGAATAAAGAGTATGGGAATGTATGGAAAGTAAAAGAATTGAAGGAAGAAAAAAATTACAACAACAGAATTTGTAGAAGAATGACAGAGTTGCAGAGATGAGAGAATAAAAATAGAAGAGAAAGTAAAAAGAAAAGTGGAAAGAGGGAGGGAGAAGAGTATATAAAGAAAATTTACTTCTCGAAGAAATAAACACCATTAAGACGAAGAGATGTGTGCGGTTGAAAGGTAGCGGTTACATAAGACGTGTAAAGAAATAAATGGAAGAGAGAGTACGTGTGATAAATGTGGAATATGAAAAGATAAGCAGTTGCGACATTTCTCACATCATTCTCTACTTTGCAGAGAAGATTTGAGAAGAGGCAAGATGTAGGATCAGATTCTCGCAACAATTATATCTCAGCGAAATTATCAATGGTATTGCACAATAACGTCGCAGAAAAGTTTCAGAAACAACGTCAGCAAGGATCATGAAAAAGATGTGATAGTCTTGCGAAAATTAGAGAGCTTGCGAAGTTAACATTTTTAAGGTTGCGAGAATGTCGCAAACCATATCCGAAAATAAAGGACAGATTAGCTGTCATCCACTATGTATTTCCTTATAAATAGTCATTCGAGTTGTAAAGGAGGGGAGATCTTTCTTGAGTAAGAAACAAGTAAATAGGAGAGAGAAAGTTCAGAGTAGAGATCATTCTTGACTTCTTTATCTTTCTTGTAAGAACATTCAAAAATTAATCAATAAAATTAAGAGTGTAAACCTAAAATGAGCTGATCAACAATGAAATCATATGAGGGGTGTAGTGTAGGATTTCCTGCAACTACAATGGTAGTCCTTACTAGGACTATAAAAAAGATTTGTCCTGGCAATTTATCAATCAAATGGGGGAATGTATAAATAAACCTTGGATTGTTATGGGGGATCTGAATGTCATTCTCCATAGTATTGAAAAACGTGGTGGTAACCCAGCTAATGGATCTATGATAAGAAAATTTAACTTTATGTTTAACAACTTAGGTTTGAAGGACATAGGTTTCTTAGGCTTACCTTTTACTTGGTCTAACCATCAAGAGGGAGTTAATCACATAGAGGAAAGGCTTGATAGAGGACTGGAAAATGGCCTTTGGCTAACCCAATTTCCTTCTGCCAGTCTCAGACACTTAAATCACTTAGGCTCTGATCATTCCGTCATTCTTTTAAACACGACCATCCCTTGTCAAGAGGGACATAAACCTTTTAAGTTCTTTGGGATGTACCAAAAGGAGCAGAAATGCAGAGACCTAATAAAGTCTTCTTGGGAGACCAACTTCCAAGGCTGTAAAGCTTTTGTCCTTGTCAACAGACTAGCTACTGTTAAAAGAGAAGTCAGTCTGTGGAACAGAAATGATTTTGGTAAAATAAATCACAATTTAAACAAGATGAATAAAAAGTTAGACAGTATTATGGATAATCCTAATGTTAGACTTAATGACCAAACTCTGATTGAGAGTAAGGATGACATACAAAAACTCCATGATTATGAAGAAGAACTCTGGAAAATAAAAGGTAGAGAAAACACCATCTTCTTAGGAGATAGGAATACACACTTCTTTCACCAAAATGCCATAATTCTTCAAAGACGTAATAACATTCAAGGTTTGTATGATTCCAACAATGTCTGGGTTGAGGGTAGAGATAAAATTTCTAACTGTTTAAATGTGCATTTTGAAACTCTCCTGACTACTTCTTTCCTGGTCATTAATCATGACATTGTTAACGTAGTCCCCACTTTAATTACTGATGTTGAAAATGTGAAACTCATGGAACCACCTTCTGAAGCGAAGATCCATGAGGCTCTGTTTGGCATGCAGCCAAACTCCAGTCCTGGCCCTGATGGTTTTCCAGCATGCTTTTTTCAAAAAAACTGGAATATTGTCAAAAAAGACATCATTGATACTGTCCTGGCTTTTTTCAATAGTGGTCATATGTTAACTAGGTTAAACCAAACTTATATTTCTCTGATCCCTAAAGTCTTAAATCCAGCAGGACCTGGAGATTACAGACCTATAAGTTTGTGCAATGTAGTGTATAAAATAATCTCTAAAGTCATAGCCAATAGGATAAAACCCTTTCTTGATAGGCTAATTTCTCCATATCAGTCTGTTTTTGTGAAACAACGACTTATCTCAGATAACATTCTTGTTGCTCATGAGATAATTCACGCTATGAGAAAGAAAAGAAAGAGCAAGACTGATTTTATGGGTCTTAAAATCGACATGTCTAAGGATTTTGATCGGGTTGAATGAAACTTTCTCATAGACATCCTTCGCAGAATGGGATTCTGTGAGGCCTGGTGCAATCTTATTTTCCAGTGTATCACCTATAGTCAGTCTGCTATTCTGGTTAATGGTGTTCCTTGCATCCCTTTCAAGCCCTCTCGAGGTCTGATACAAGGAGACCCCTTGTCTCCTTACCTGTCCATTCTTTGTATGGAGTCCTTCTCTAGGACTTTATCTAATGCTGAGCAGAGAGGGCTAATTACTGGATTTAAAAATAAACAAAAATTGCCCTTCCATCAGTCATTTAATATTCGCTGATGATTGCTTAATCTTTTCTAAAGCTACCATCACCCAAAGTAAAAATATTTTGACCATCCTTGAAGACTATGGTAGCACTTCTGGTCAGATGATTAATTTCTTTAAATCCGGTATTTTCTACACACCTCACATCCAAAACAACCTTGGCAGGGACATAATAAACATTCTAAAAGTTAAAAAAAATAGATTAGATGATAAATATTTAGGAGGCATGTTATTCACCAAAAAATTTAAAATAGCTTGCTTTGAGAATTTGCCTGAGAAAATGGAAGGGAGACTTAAGGGTTGGAAAAGTGAGGCCATGTCTCCTCCTAGTAGAAGAGTAATGGAAGAAGCTGTGCTTGAGTCAGTCCCTATGTACACTATGACTACCTTCATCCTTCCCAAAACAACTATTAAAAGGGTCACTAGCATAATCAGAGATTTCTGGTGGGGGAAATTGGGTCCTAAAAAGGGGATATACATGGCTGGATGGGATGGTCTATGTAAAATTAAAGAAAAGGGAGGAAATGGCTTAAAGAAACTTGAAATTATGAACTTGTCGCTAATGGATAAAAATGGGTGGAGGCTCTTCCACAAACCTAACTCTATCTTCTCTAAAACTATGAAAGGGAGATACTTCCCAAATTCTAACTCTTTTCATGCCACCTGTAATGATGGCTCTTCCTGGGCATGGAAGGGTGTGTATAAAGGCCTTATGATCCTTAAGGAGTTTAGCATTTGGCAGAATGGCAATGGTAATACGGTCCACATCTGGAAGGACAACTGGATTCCATATGTTGATGGAAAACCAATCCAACTGGATAGTCTAGGAGTTAATAATAATTACACTTTAGTTAAAGATTTAATGAATGATACTGGTTGGAACATGGTTGTGCTAACTCAATTGTTTGAGTGGAACATTATAACTAGAATCCTTTCTATCACACCTAATAAAAACTCTGAAGATATTTTGAGATGGACTGACCATCCTCAAGGTAATTTTTCCAGTAAATCTCTTTATAATTTGCTTGGTCGAAAAAGGGAACAAGTTACTGATAGATTAGCCATGAAAATCCGGGATCTCAACACTGTTCCCAGAATTAAATTTTTTGTGTGGAAAATGAAAAACAATCTTTTAACTTACAATGGTTACCTTGCTAGATATACTAAACATGTTAAACCTATATGTACTATGTGCAATAACCACCCGGAAACTGGAGAGCACTCTCTAATGCAGTGTGATTTTACTCGTGTTGTTTAAGCCTATTGTTCCTTAAATCTAGATACTGCTAGAAATGGTTTCACCAATTTGGCTGAGTGGTGCAATAGCTGGTTCACTAGGAACATTCCTCAAACTCAATGGGTCCTTGGGCGACTGTTTGTGCTACGATGTGTTGGTTCATTTGGAAGGCGAGGTGCGACACAGTGTTCAAGAACTCCAAACCTTGCCCAAGATACACAAGAAAACAGATTATTAGCCACCTGAATATGAATGTGGGGCTTCAACCTAAAGTGGTGAATGGAAATGCTGCCAGAAGCATTGAAATTGCTGATCAAAACCTTCCCACAATTGTCTCTTTTGCTTGTAAGTCTGCTTATAACTCTGTAACATGGCTAACAGGAATTGGTGTTTGCATTATAGGTCCCAACGGAGAAATCATTGGCAGGAAAACCAGGAGAGCCAGAACCCATGGAAGAGAAGAAGGGGACTGCCTAGCTGTGCATGAAGCTCTAGATTGGGCCTCACACCTCAACTGCAGGGTCCTAAAGCTGCTAGGAAGCAATCAAACATCACTAGAGCACTTCAAGGTGGTCAAAGGAGAACCAGTTCGAGGACAAACTCTTTAGTTGATCAAATTATTTTGAAATTAAACTCCTTTGAAAATGTCTTTTATAAAACTTTTAAAGTTGGTGATTATCCTGACCTCCAAAGACTAGCTATAGTTGGAGGAAGATCTCAAAGTCCTCAACTGTGGGAGGCTCCATCACTCTATGTTATTTGTCAGTAATTATCCTTTTTATCAAAAAATAAATAAATCAAGTTCTTGGTCCTCTGATGCAATAAAGCGTTGTCCAAATCCTTCTACATCTCCATCTTCCTGTTCATATTTAGTTTTCTCATCCATAGAAAGGTTAAAGAAACCTTGAATTTCTGATTTTACACTATCCACCAATGAAACGTCGACTCCATGGTTTACTACCTGCAACATATATATGTAAAGGAAGATTATCACTAGCTAATAATTAGTGTAACAAAGTACAACTACTGGATGCAATCACAATGCTTGTATTTACGACATATATACCTGAAAGAAACCCCATTCTTTGCAAGCAGAATGAAGCCTATCCAATTCTAACTTTCCGATTACGGGTTCTGGAGATAATAAATTTTTGGGCTATTTTGCGTTTCCTCCCCTTCCAAGATTGCTAATTAGCGTTTCCTTCCCAAATAGTTTAAAATTAGTGTTTCCTCCCGTCGTTAGTTTTTCCATCCATTGTTCGGTTAGCTGAGTCAGCACTCATGCACGCGTGGCGTAAATTTTACACGTGTTCCATCTTCTGCCCAAAATACCCCTAACTCTAAACAAACTTTAAACATGTTTCCAACTTATGTGTCTAAGAATACCAGATATTCTCCTTCTTCTCCGGCACCAGCACGCCATCACCGATCGGAATGGATTCTTTCGGATTGAACTCAATCGTTGAAATCCATGTAAACCCGAAATCTCATCTTTCTTCCTTTTGTTCAAAATCTTCTTTCGCAATGATCAAACCCAAGATTTCACAATAATAGTTTTGGGGATCATTTTTCATAGGCAAACTCGAGCCACTTCAGTTTCTTGTTGACTTCTGAAATATCATCTAACCCCTTCTTAAAAACCTCCCAAGACCTGTAACAACAACTCACAGGCAACATCAAACCCTTGTTTCTCTTCAATTCATTACTCAAAAACCAGCCACTTCTCGACAAAACCCACATATGATTCATACACAACCTCTGTGTTCTTATTTTCGAAAATACTTCCTACTGAATATCCGTCTGTCCTATACCAATTAAGTAACCACCGAAGGATCAGAATTAATATATAATCTTATATATTAAGTTATTAGATCTCAAGAATAAAATTACATACCTCTGCAACATTATAAAGTATCAATGGATGTGGTTATAATGTGTTAGTATACATGATAAGCCTTGTCAAGAAAATGGGGTCACTGGAGTAATGGGAAAACAAAAGAATCGCAACCTCACGTTGTAAATACACTCAGGGACCATGTCTAGATCACGACAAGTCTTGGCAGTAAGAATTAGGTGCTCAGGCATTTTCTCATACACCTGTTGTGTACGACTGTAATAATATAGAAATAATCTCTATGATATGTATGTCATTCTCTATCTCCTTTCTTGCAGAATTCAATTTCAAATCAAACCCATATCTCATAAACCATATAACATTCATAAATAACACCATTCATTCGATTCAACAACAACACCATTATCATCTTCAACGGAAAAAACATCATTTCTTCTTTCCTGATTTATCGATCAAATCTTCACTAAATCTCCTGACAAATCGCCTGGAAGTTTACTTCTCATCGATCAATCCCATCTAGAGAATCATTCACAGATGGAAACCACATATTTTGATGTCCAAACTCATTTTTCGTCTGCAAGCTCAATCTTCCCTCACCATTAATTCCAGCTATCAAGTTATTCTCTTCCTTCACCATTAAGTCGAGCCATTACCTTCCTTCAACTGCAACTATTATATTCTTTCACTAAGAACAGACGAATTTTTTTTAATTGGGACGGAGACCTGTTGACGAGACGAAGAAGTAAAATCAATTCTGATTGTGAAGGGAATGATGGATTTGATTTAATTTAATGAAACAAATGAGGGTATTTTGGTAGCATTATCTGACACATGTGTAAATTTCCCACGCGTATTTTTTCGCTGACTCAACTAACTGAAAATTGGATGGAAAAACTAACGATGGGAGGAAACACTAATTTTAATCTATTTAGGGAGGAAACGCTAATTAGCGATCTTGGAAGGGGAGGAAACGCAAAATAGCCCTAAATTTTTTATATTGATGACAGGAACGGTTTCATGATCATTATTACAGATGCGCCCATAGGCAACATAAGGTTTTCATCGGTGCATACGTATCGAGATGGAATTTCGGCAAGCGTGAGTTTAGCCAATTCTGAACACTTGGTATTGCCATACCATTACCTAGCTTCACAAGTTTTTCTTTCTCCATGATTTTTCTAAATTAATTAATGAATCAATTTCTTATCGGAAATTCAGAATGCGAAGTACTTGTGTTTCTTTCTCTCTTATAGATGATCCTATATATATACTTAAAATGTATTGCGCACTGTTTTTATGAGTAATGCATTTATCTTTTCACTGAACGAAGGGTCAGAGCTACTAGTTTGATGTCTATGATTTTACCTAGTGGTCAAAGATAATCAACAACTAAATTAATACGATCAAGTTCTTGTTTAGAGCAGCTGGCTATGATTGTGAAATCCTAAAAAGGTACCGTGTTGATTTGCCATGAAAGAATTATATTTGAGTCTGCAGTGCGTTTTAGGCTTGAAAAAATTAGCATCACAAATTTTTCATTTTCAAAGATTATTATTCAGACATTTTGCACAATGTGTATGGGCCAATGTCCCCTCTCATTGCTTTTGCTCACATGGGAAAAGAAGTGTGTACTTACGTATCATATTTTGTTACGAAATTAGTGAACTGTTGCTCTAAAACCCGCGAAAGAGTTTAGCACAGCTACATAATAGCACTTTAAATATTGAAAATAACCACAAACTAGAATAAAAGAGACGATAATTTAACGAGGTTAATTTGATACCATAATAGTACTCTAAATATTGAGCATTACTCACTAATGCCGGAGCCTGCCGAGTATTTTTCCTATGCTATGTTCCCCTCCTGAATCCATAATATTGATATGGCATGACAACTTGTTTTCACTCGCAGCAGAGTAGCACGAATTTCCAAGTATCAAGGTTAAGGTCCTTGCATAAAAGTACTCAATCGGAAACCATACTGCTCTCTGGAAATAAACTTAAAGAACTTTATGTCAACACATATAATTCAATCAATTTTGTGATAATTCACAAGATTCAGATATTATCCTGACTAATTTGCAAAATTAGGGTTTTGCGCCCTGCGCAGTATATTAGACCTCGCATGTCAAAATTAAGCCTAGACGAACTAGGAAATTAATCCGCCATGGATTAGTAGGTGCAAAATCCTACCTACAATCAGAAAAAAAGGAATAAAAGGAGCCGCAAAATAGG
The DNA here is from genome assembly GCF_003573695.1 of Papaver somniferum. Taxonomy (NCBI): domain Eukaryota; kingdom Viridiplantae; phylum Streptophyta; class Magnoliopsida; order Ranunculales; family Papaveraceae; genus Papaver; species Papaver somniferum. The sequence continues at coordinate 78,511,563 of NC_039362.1, forward strand.
AGCAGCAACAAAGGGATGTGTGGCCATGCCATAGGCCAGCTGACGCCACTTGCAAGTGGCCACACCCCATGCTGCTCGACCAATCCTATTTCCCGTCGACCAATCAGGTCGCCTTAAACCCGCCACACGCATATGAGTTGTGGTTGGGCCCATACTTGCCGGCCCTATTTCCCATCGACCAATCAGGTCACTTTAAATCCACCACACGCACACTAGAAGTGTGACCACGCCCACGTTTGGTGGCCCCCTTTTCTATTGACCAATCAGGTCGCTATAAACCAGCCACAATATTAAAAGAGGCAAAAATTGCACCAGATAGTCACAATGCCAAATTGGCTTTCCAAAGCCGCACCAATACGCTAATTTGCATGCCAAACATGCCAAACGTGCCACTTTTCCGCAGTAGCATGCCGAACATGCCAAACGTGTCACTTTGCCGCATTAGCATGTCGAACGTGTCAACATGCCATAAATAGCGCGCCAACGTGCTAGGCCAAACGCCATAACATATTCCAATTAGGGTATTATAAATACGGCTCTGCCTTAGTGGCGTTAGTCAAACCCTAATTTCCAGTCGTGGCCCAATTACTCCACTTTGGCCCTACAACATGCCACAAGCCATGTGGGACCCGACAAACCCTAAAAACATCGCCATTCTATAATCACTCGTGGCCATCCTTGCGCCTGTGGTTATTCCAATATTATAGCCTTCCATAATTCCTTTAATATGGCCATGGCACTGATTGCATAAAGCACCACCGTGCCTCGGCCATGCGACATGCGCTAATTAGGGTTTTGATATGCCAAACCCTAATTTAGCTAAAGTTGCCACGCCAACTATGTCAAGTAATTCTCCTAAGGCCTTAAGTTTGATATAGCAACATGGTCAATGTTGCCGGAGCCATATTTGGGTCTAACACCAATATGCCAAATAGCTGCTATGGCTACGCCAGGCGCCACTATGCCACTGGCATGCCGCTATATGCCACTACGCCATTGGCATGAGCCAATGCCGCCAATGTGCTACTATCAGGCGCCAACAGAATGTGGCCATAATCAATGGACACCCTTTCTCATGAGTTACGATCTCAGCCGTCCAAATTCGCCACAGAATTGACAGACCTGTGGCAAGTTTTGGGCGACCAAGTAAGACAAGCCTAATAGCATCACATGCTATTATCCTGTGGCAAGTCTCCTGACTTTGACTTGCCACACATAGCAATCTGCTACATGTTTTCCATGAAAACACTCGAGACATCAAACATGTCACAAACTGGGGGATGCTCATCAGGGTATTGATCTGGCGGTTTACAGCGTGCGGCGTGCAACACAGCCTTTATAAGAAAGTTTCAGAAAGCAGGGAAGTTAGTGGCGGTAAGAAGTAGTGGGTGTAAACTAACCAGTTTCCTCCATAGTGGGAACGTGGTCTCTGGCATTTACACATAACCCCACTTCTCCATTACTCAATCACTCCCACTTTCTACGAGATCAGGGTGCGTTCAATATGACTTGTATAAATAGGTTTTACCTATTTCAACAAAACAACAAGTTTTGGTTAGAACAACAACACAGTATCCAGAAAAATACCAAAGAACTGATAGCTTTCATTTCGCAAGCCAGTTCCTAATTCTGATACAAGTCATAAAATAGCCACACCACCAGAATTGGAAAGTCACGGGAATTAACTTAAGGTAAATTCCGAAATCATATATTCAATATCTTAAGCCGGAGTCTTCGCATCCTAAAAATAGAGCTCCAAGTATTGAAGTAAAGCGTACTATGTTATTGGAAACTAATATGAAATTTAATGGAGATCATACAATTTTCGGGGATAAAATAAAATGTCTATAGATATTCTAGCATCTAGATGTTGCTTCTAAGTTGTAAGAACATACGTTATTAGTACGGAAAACAAAACTAATTATTGACCATAAATATATTATAGGCAGGATTAGTGTGGACCAACTGTCAAGTTTTTGGGTATAAGTCTGAATACTTATGAACCACTTCCATGGATAAATACCACTGAATAACCGATTTTTTTTCCAATAAACTTGATACTAAATCGGTTACATAAAGAAATATTGTGGAACTATAAACTTCATATGCTCTGAGTATATCTAAATATAAGAAAAAAATCGCTTAGACAATGGAATTATCATTCAGTTAACATTAAAATTGATCTCTCAACAATCGTGAATAAAATGAAACATAAAATAAACTAACCTATTTGGAGTTCCTAATGTTTTTTCTAAGTTCATATTGACGAACATCAAAATAAAATTGAGTGCAAAAAGGCTTGATAGTTTATCCCTGTGATCTACAACATTTTAAGTATAACGACATCGTATTCTTTGAATTAGATGATATATTTACATTTGACCTTACTTCCTTTTTATTTTTAAGCAACAATAATATGGGTATAACAAAATTGAAGAATCCCTAAAAGAAAGGTGCTCGAATCTTAGTGATGTGGAAGTTAGGCATAATAAAAACCGAGGCAAAGATAACTAAAACACACTTCACGATTTCGACTTTAGATGGTAAATGGATACTTGTTCTAGGAAATTTCAGATTACACTTGAAAGATCATACATGTGTCACCCATAGAGACTGGATCTCGCGAAATATTTTATTCATTTTGTGGGTAATTCATCAAAAATGCGAATCTTTCTATATTATTCTTATTATGTTTTTAACTGGATTCTCTCCATTGATCAATAGTATGCATGCAAATGTAATGGAATGTTAATGTATCATAACCTGAACTCAGGTATGAAACATCTAATCAAGTTGCAACGAACGGATACAAAAGAAAAACAATAAGTAAACCACAATTGCGAGTAGGGATACGTTGCAACACTAATTATAGACAAAATGTTGAAAAATTGAGGACATGTAGGTCGCTCTTATGGTAAGTTCCACAGTGCTAGATAAAATTCAATGGTAATCCATGTCATAACTTTTTTAAAAATTAAATTGGCTATTTTATCATTTCGGGGAATGTGTTGGGATTGAGTTTTCAATCTTCTGGGAAGGACACAAAAATATTTGTAGTCTTAGACATGCCAGATATTGATGACATGAAGAAAAGGTATGTGCTCAACTAAAACAAAGAGTTATACTATAAAGTTTCTACGTATATAGTATTTAAAAGGATGACTAATGACAATATTTAATAAATAGGCTAGAAAAAAAAGGAAATAAAATAGATGTTTTTTGGCAAGAGGTTAAGATTATAAGAAAGGAAGCAGTAACTCTAAAACTTTTTTTATTTTTGTAAGATCCATGAGTAACAAAAATAATTGATACAATTGAATAATCATGTTACCCATTGTTGTACGTCATATTATACCAAGTTCAAATATTATATAGCATCTCTGAAGTGCATTTTTTGGGATGAAGAACTTAAGTATAGTGAAACTATGGTTTACATATAATTAATTGGAAGGTCAAAACATGCATCAATATCGATTGAGATACTTCTAGATTATTTATTAAGAACGGACATGTTGAGTTTTATAATATAAACAATAGTTAAAACTTAAAAGTGCAAGTTGGAATGTGAACAATAATAATTGTTATAAGAGTAGTTGTCGAGGTTTTGACTCAGTGATAATAGGATGGTCTCAAAATTCATTTAGGTTGATCACTTATGCGAGAGGTATGGAATGGAAATCTACACCACTGCTCGACATATTTATTAGCAGATGAGTGCTATAAACTAAAAAGTAATAATTGTAGGATAACCAAATATATCTTTCGATAAGCGACCATCACGATATGCTTCTAAAAAATAATATCACGATATTATCTGGCTATAAGAGTTCCGTCCTGCAATACATATATCATCTCGATCATGAATTAGAAGACTACAAAAAGTAAAAAGATTACCTAGGGGGTCAAGAATTAGTGAAACGCTAAATTCCTAGGTAATGATTTTGTCGTGCTTGTTTAACGATTGATGTTTATTTAATAATTAAGAAATGCAACATCATCAGACGCAAATACCATCCAAACCGGATAAGAAGGTTGTGCCATGTCATGAACTATTAATTATGTTGAACCTTCCAACAAGATATTCATAGCAATCCAGTATGATTAAAAAAATTCACACACATATATAATTTTTTAAAATTATTATTTTTCGAGTTTTGGTTAGCATTATCTAGAATACAAAACAAAGCTTGGCTAAGTTAGGCTAGATAAAGAGCGGTTGAGATTTGTCTAGGAGGGATGCATCTATGGCCATGGTTTCTTCAACTAACCATTATAAATACTTTATTGATTAGTGTCCTATTAATTGCTTGAATGATTATTTAATTTTTCATGATAAATGTTCATTTGATGAATCTAATAAATGCATATTTTTATTAATAAATAAGTTTATTAAAAACTATACATATAGATCGGTAAAGAATTTGGTGCTGACGAGTTTCGAACTAAGGTAACTGGTATCATCACCTAATGACTTTACCATTGTACTACAGTGACCCTGGTTAAAAATTATATTAAATAATTTTTAATGGTGGTAGTGAAAGAAGCAGTGGGTGGCGGAAACAATGGCGGGTATTTGTGAGTGGTGGAGGTGGTAACATTACTGGTGGTGGAAAAAATAGTGGGCGTGGATGGTTTTTACGTACGGTGGTGGATGTTAGTGAATAGTAGTGGATAATAATAGTTTTGTGTCTTTACAAAATGGGAAACATTTTATTGTGATAGATGTAGTTGGCTGTTTTTGACACAACTGGTAAGGACAAAACACAAATATTTTGAGGAGGATACTAAATCATATAAGACAACATGATCATGACCGTTGGATCACCTAAATGTGATCCCAACTATCTATAATACATGATAGAATAAATCACGGTTTTTAGTATTAAAAGAAAATTGATTACATTTCATTAGTACAAAACAAAGCTAGGATAAGTTTGCCTGTGTTAGTGGTGGTCAGGATTTGTCCTGGCAAAGATAATTCAAGGGATGTGATTCTCCTGACCACCCCCTACAACTCGCACGCGTGGCATTAATTACAATATCACTAATTAAAAATGAATACTCAAGTCAAGATATGGAATTTCAAATATTATAACGGGGAGGTTCAAACTCATAACCTATTGTGTCATAAGAGTGGCCTCTAACCAGTGTTCCACCTTGGTTGGAATTAATAGAAAAGATAAATCAACCGTGGTGGTTTGTTCAACTTAAATACCATAATTGATTTATTAATTTGTGTTTCACTAATTGCACATAATAAATAATCTATTCATTATAAAGTGTTTTATTAATTAATGTTTCACTAATTCCTCATAATAAATGACTAATCATTTTTTAATTATAAATATTTTCTTAATTAATTATAATATTTATTTCTATTAATAAGTAATTTTGATAAATACTGTCAATAGACATTTTTTGGCGACAATGAGTAGTAGAAGAGGCGGAGGCCGAAAGATTAGTGGTGGTTAAGTGCGGAGTCAAGCACAATTATATTTATTTTTGTTCTTTTATCGTAAAATGGGATACAAAGTCCATTTTTCACATGTATCCAACTTGCCAAGAATTTTTTCTCCCTCTTTCCTCAAAATCCTGGCTCCGCCCCTGGTTTGTGGTGGAAGAAGTAGTGACGGTGAGTGCTGGTGGGTAGTGATAGACAATATTAATTTTATGTTGTCGTTACAACATCGATAACATCAGTGTGGAAGATGTGGTTGGTTGTTTTTAACACTTTTGATAAAGGAAGGTACCATATATTTCAGGTATGATATCATACAAGACAATATTTTCATGATCGTAGTTGGATCACCCAAATGATGCCCCTGTTATCTTTGGTACTATATCGTATAAAATTGATTGCAATACAAAAAAGAATATATACACGAAAAAAAATAATGAAACTAATCAATTGACGACATTTTGTTCAATCTAAACCTCATACATGGCATTTGTGATTGAAAATTATAATTGCGTCCAACAACCTACATGGATGGGCGGCAGTGATGGTGGCAGTGGTGGAGTCAAAAATTGACATTGAGGAGGCCTAATTTTTTTTTTTAAAGAAACATGTAAACTTTGGTGGACTAAACCATAAATATATATGAACAAAGTACTATTTATAAAATAAACTAAAAAATTTATGTAGTTATTAAAAAAAAGGGGGTTAGAGCCAGGTTAGTCAAGCCTTGAATCTGCCACTAGGTGGTGGTGGATAAAAAAATGGATTCGTATGGTTTTATGGTGGTGGCGGGTATTGGTGAACAAAAACATATTATGCTAATTTCGTAACGCCATAAAATGTATAACATTATATTATAAAGTATAAAACGTGGTTGCTCATTCTAATGTTAAAATAAACTCGATAAAACACATGTCCATTTTAAAAAATTGGTGCAATCAATTGCCAGGTTATGTATTATCTAAACGAACGACACGAATCAAGATCAGAACATATCGATTTGTCTATGTAAAGTGTGGTCAGGATTTGTCCTTGGGAAAGATAAATTTACTGCTGGGGTTTGTTCAACTTAACCTTTTTTAAATGTTTTATTAATTAGTGTCTCATTGATTGTTCATAATGATTAATTAAATTTCTACTATAAATGTCCCTTTAATAATCTAACATAAATATATAATTTAATTAATAAATAATTTTATTAAAAACTATATTAATTCTAATGGTGGTAGTGGAAGTAGGGTTAGTATAAGCGGTGGCGGGTGTTTGTGAATGGTGGAGGAGGTAACATTACTATTGGTGGAAGAAATAGTGGCGGTGGATGGTTTTTATGGTGGTGGGTGTTGGTAATAATAGTGGATAATAATAATTTTTGCTTTTTAGTGAGTTTTATTGACCAAGTAAAAAAATAATCTTCACAAAACATACAACATTGTATTATGAAAGATGTAATTGGTTGTTTTTAGCACGACTGATAAGGAAAAAAACCAAATTATTCGAGGATGATACCGGAACGTATAAGACAATATGATCATGATTGTTGGATCACCCGTATTATATAAAGGCAATTGGTGTACCCGCGTAAGAGAACATTATCGCTCTCTCAAGTACTATTACATTCTTTTTCCTGAAAGACCATCAATGCCGAGTTGTTTCGCGACAACTACCTACAAAGACAACAACTTCACTCAATTCCCGATATAAAACCTTATTGACCGGGAAAATGTATTTGCATTCTAAAATGTTTGTTCGAAAATTATGTTTGTTCACCAAAATCATCATAAAAAACTCTAAATCATAAATCTAAATTTCGCCTCCGATGTTCATAGAATACTTTTTATATTTTACATTCTCAAATCATGCGACCTCTTGATTACAAATCAATAATATCAAATTACGAATCAATATGTATAGGTTTCATTTACTGGGTTAGAAGGTAGAGTAGACACAGATGGGTAGATCACACAAAGCAGAACATGACTGAGAATACTTCAATAATTTGGTCAAGAAATAAGGTCAAAAATTTAAGATTAACTTTCTATATGACTAATTAGATCGGCTTCGATAGGAGCCGACTAAAATATGGATTAATAATAATTTCCACGTAAGACAATTGCAAAACATAGTTTGGATAACTCTGCCTATGTAAAGAGTGGTCAAGATTTGTCCTTCCTCAATTGTTATGTTATGTGAGAAGAAGGTGATATCTAAGATTGAGGTATAATTCAAATCTATTAGATTCATACCATTTACAACTGGATGCCTTGAAAAAAATTGACGTGTTGTTATTATTATTACAGGCAAGGGATACATTGACCACACTTGCGCAAATAGCTCACTTCGCAAATGATTGGTGTTGCATGTACTGTCTAGAATGCAACGAGGAGTTTGAGGAAACAAGGCACCAGAAGCTGTGTCCGGAGTATTTTGGATATAGTAACTTAGACCAGATGTAATACTTATGTTCTTTTTCTTTTTAGTTTTTCCACAATCTATTTATTTAAGAAAAATGAACATTGCAAATACATAACATCAACAAAAATTAGACAGATTGCGTTTGACAATAATGGCTACTGATGGTCCGGAAAAGGCAAAGAAAGGAATTGTTTTAGAAGAATTGTTGGGATATACAACGGATTACTTGATACGAATGAAACAGGTATAACTATTTTGATTCTGAAATCACATAAAGTTCACAGTAGAAGATGACATCAAGTTTAAACTTAGTAACAAACATAATATGGCTAACTAAAATGTTAAAAACAAACAAGATATATAAACTTAGAAAGCCGTGAGACTTGAAGAGGCCAATTTTGAAAACTACAATCTTAGAAAACAACGATCAACAATACCATAATTTTTTTTTTATAAATATTCAACGTAGAATATGTCAACTTTTGGTAAAATATCTATTAACAACCTATTAATTTGAAGTAGGAGGTGTTCAAGGTTCTTTATGAGGTAATGTGTCGCCAGATTGTATTCCAAGTGAAGGTAGGAACATAAGGAAGTGACAAAATGTCCAAGACTTTTGAAGTTACCAAAGCCTTCGTTAAGACGAACTGCTGGGCACAATACTTTGTTGGAGATTTAATGGCAGAGGTTCGCATATATGCAATCCCTTCGAAAAGGTAATGGGTACACATTTTAAACATTGTCATCTAATGGGTGTTGAAAAATTACAGGAAAATCATGTCACATTGGAGAGTTTGTATCATTCATTCGATGAAAAAATATATTATTCTCTGCCTATTTGGAGGATCGACAACATGACCATGATAGATGAGTCAGCTGGAGCGAAATAGGAGCATGGGGAGACTTTTATGGACGATATTGATTAGTTGATTTCACTGAGATGAGCGCTGCTGACGACAAACTTCCAAAAAATATTTAAACTTCCATGTTCATGTAGAGCATTATCTCATTATAAGCAATGAACTTAAATAAAAAAATGTCTGGAAGTTAAGATTATATTTCTTTCTTTTGAGCAAATCTCCGGCGGTAAAATATTAAAGGAAAAAAACAAGAAAAAAAGAGAGGAAAGTCCCAACTATTTTTATGACACACATATCAAATCATAAGGAGTTGATAAGTATTCGGGACACAAATTATACGATATATTAAAAATGAACCAACATCATGGCCCGTGCCATTACGGCACGGGTTAAGGGCTAGTCCAGAATACAAAATAAAGTTTGGACAAGTTAGGCTAGATAAAGAACGATCAAATTTATACTTGCAGAACATAAATCTACCGCCATAAATGATCACGTTTAATTAAAATTTAATAATAATGCTCAATTAATATTTCATAATAAATTTTTGTTGATACATAATAAATTTATTTGATGTTAGAGCATTGCTCGGTCGAACTCGCAAGCGTTGCTATCTTAAACATGTTTGTCAATGTTAGTGATCAAAACTATAAGTCTTGATTTCTAGTCTACTATAGCTAAGGTTTCGGAGTAGGATAGAAAGTGTAGTTGAGCTCAAGAACTCCATGTCAATCATCATACAAGAAGAAGGACTACTCAAGGAACCGGTGGATCTTCATCGACTAAAAGGTATGTGGAGACTTGAACTTATCTATCACTCAAAAGTCTATTTATCTCATATTTTGAGACAAAAGTCGTTTTGTTATATAGACTTAGATTATACACATTTGCTATTTCGAGCCGAGTTTATCTCGCCTATGTATTTCTCGAAATATGTGTTGGTAAGCTTCGCTTTAGCCAAGTTCATCTTTACCTAGTGACGAAAGTCATGAAAAGTTTCAATCACTTTGAAAATTGGTTACTTTGACGAAAAATAGTTTGTGAATAACAACTATAGAATATCAACGTCCTCTAAGAATGTTTCAATGATTGAAATGAGAGTTTAGATTATATAACCATTGGAGGATATAAGCATTGTTGTGGAAACACATATATGTATAAGTCCTTATTCCTTGAACCAAAGTTTGCGAACTTTGTTGATCAAGAGAACCGGAATGGTGGCGTGAGCCAAGTCCGCGAACTCAGTCCGCGAACTGGCGGAAGTTCTCGACCCGAGGAATTCTACTAGAGTTTGTGAACTCCGTCCGGGAACTTAAGTCCGCGAACCCAGTCCGCGAACTTGAGTAGGTTATATATAAAAACGATGGTTGTGAACTTATTCTTATATAAACTAAGGAATGCAAATTGCAAACCGTGGCTATATAGTTCATGAACCGATTCGAGTGAATCAAATCGTTTTTTCTTCAATTGTGTCTTGTGTAGTTACATAAGATTTCCTTGCAATTGAACAACTCTCTAACTAGTTCATTTGATTCACTTGAACTAGTTATGGTGAAGAATAATATGGTTGATATGAAAGTGATCATACGACTAACCATTTGGTTGACTATTGTTGAACCAATAAATGTACAAGTTTGGGTACGGTTACACAAGCCTAGAAACGTGCATTTCATTTGTGTGTAACAAGCTAGTTTTAGATCTAACAGTTGAAAGATATTAGCTTGAATCTAATCATATTTTCATCTAACGGTGAATATTGAATGCTTTGTTACCAAGCTAACATTAATTGCAAACCCTGATCTGAAAGACTATATAAGGGAGAACTCTAGCAACTGGGAAACCTAATCCCCACACCTTCTGTGTGATACTAGTTGTGCTTGTTAGAGCATAGCTCGGTCGACCTCGCATGCGTTGCTATCTCAAGCATGTTTGTCAATTTTCGTGATAAAAACTATGAGTCTTGATTTCTAGCTTACATAGCTAAGTATCGGACTAGGATAGAATAGTGTAGTTGAGCTCAAGAACTTCATGGTGATTCATCATACAACGACGAAGATCTATACAGGAAACCGTGGAACTTCATCAACAAAAAGGTATGTGGAGACTTGAACTTATCTATCACTCAAAATTCTATCTATTCTATCTCCTACTTCTTATGAGACAAAAGTCGTATGCTATATAGACTAGATCATACATATTTGACATTTCGAGCTGAGCATTCATTGCTTATCTTTTATCTCGAAATCGTGTGTTGGTAAAGCGTTTCTCTTTGATCAAGTTTATCTTCACCTAGTGACGAAAGTCATGAAAAGTTTCAATCACTTTAAGAATTGCTCTGACGTGAATCGGTCTGTGAATAACGTCTACATAGCGTCCTCTGAGAATGTCTCAATGATTGAAATGAGAGTTTAGATTAGATAACCATGTATTTCTTGAACCGAAGTTTTCGAACTTTGTTGATCAAGAGAAATCGGGAGGATTGTGGAATTGGCTTGCCAAGTCCGCGAACCCAGTCCGCGAACTGTCAGAAGTTCTCGACCGAGAAATTCTGCTGGATTTTCCAAAAACTCGTTTGTGTGCTAAGTCCGCGAACTGGCGGAAGTTCTCTTTCCAAGAATTTCTGCTGAGTTTGGAAAACTCAACCGATTAGCTTAAGTCCGCGAACTTGTTTGTGAACTTAAGAGGTTATGATCTAAAGATGTGCTCTGAACATGAAACATTAAATTACTAACGAATGCTTTATGCAAACCGTGGCTATAATGTTCATGATCCGGTTCAATCGAATCGAATCATCTTTGTTTCAATTGTGTCTTGTGTAGTTACATAAGATCTCATAGCAATTAAACAACTCTTTAACTAGTTCATTTGAGTCAATTGAACTAGTTATGGTGAAGAAGAACAAGGTTAATATGAAACGCTCATATGGTTAACCTTTTGGGTTACTATGTTAAACCAACATACACGTACACGTTTGGGCATGGTTTTCACAAACCCAGTAAACGTTTACCCAAGTGTGTGTGACAAGCTAAGTTTTCGATCTAACAGTTGAGAAATATTAGCTTGAATCTAAATCAGGTTTTCATCTAACGGTGAATATGGATTGCTTTGTACCGAAGGCAAAACCCTTATTTGAAGGATATATAAAGGAGACATCTAGCATTGTGAAAAAATAATCCCCACACGTCTGTGTGCTACTAGTGCTCCCGCTAGATTCGATCTCCATTAACCTTTGATTTTCTTCTCTAAAATCAGGTTAACGACTTAAAGACTTCATTGGGATTGTGAAGCCAGACCGATACTACTTTTATCGTAGTTGTGTGATCTGATCTTGCATCTTCTATCGTACGAGTACAATCTATTGATTGGCTTGAGATCGTGAGAGTTCTCCGATAGGCAAGATAAAGAAGTCACAAACATATTCGTCTTACTGTTTGTGATTCCTCGACAAACCGCCTGTGTAGTCAGGAAGGATTATAGAGAGGTGATTGATTAATCTAGGTTGTTCTTCGGGAATATAAGACCGGATTATCAATTGGTTCATGTTCACCTTGATTTTATATCAAAAGACGGAACAAAACCTAGGGTTTATCTGTGGGAGAGATTTATCCTTTGATAGACTTTTCTGTGTGAGACGGATCTGTTTATTATCAAGTCTGTGATTTTGGGTTGCAGCAACTCTTGGTTGTGGGTGAGATCAGCTAAGGGAATCAAGTGTGTAGTATCCTGCTGGGATCAGAGGCGTAGGAATACAACTTTACATTGGATCGGTGGGAAACTGATTGGGGTTCAACTATAGTCCAGTCTGAAGTTAGCTTGGAGTAGGCTAGTGTCTGTAACGGCTTAATACAGTGTGTATTCAATCTGGACTAGGTCCCGGGGTTTTTCTGCATTTGCGTTTCCTCGTTAAAAAAATTTCTGGCGTCTGTGTTATTTCTTTTCCCCATTATATTTTATATAATTGAAATAATACAGGTTGTGCGTTCATGATCATCAATTGGAAATCTAACATTTGGTTGTTGATTGATATTGATTGATCCTTGGACATTGGTCTTTGGTACCGTCCAAGTTATTCCTTATATTTGATAAAGACTCTCTATTGTTTTTAGCTTGAGTAAAAATTAAATCAAGAGAGAGATATTAACTCTGAGTCTGACTGTCTAGTTATTTCTCTAGTAAAGTATTTCGGAGTTAGTCCATACAGATTGCTAAGCGAAATATTGGGTGGTGTTGTTAGACCCCCGCTTTTTCAGTGCTAAGCTAGAGTCGATTCTCCTTTAACCTTTGGTTTCTTCTTATAAACCAGGTTAACGACTTAAAGACTTCATTGGGATTGTGAAGCCAGACCGATACTACTTTCTTGTAGTTGTGTGATCTGATCTTTCTATTTCTATCGTATGAGTACAATTGTAATAATTGGCTTGAGATTGATATATCCAATAGGCAAGATATAAAAGAAATCACAAACACTTCGTCTCATCGTTTGTGATTCCGCAATATTTTTTTTTCGCTGCGTCGATTAAGATTATTGTGAGGTGATTGATAATACTAGGCTGTTCTTCGGGAATATAAGTATGGTTTATCAATTGGTTCCTGTTCACCTTGATTTATCAAAATACGGAACAAAACTCGTAGGTATATTCGTGGGAGACAGATTTATCTATTATCGTAGACTTTTCTGTGTGATACAGATTTGTTTATTAAAGTCTTCGACTGTGGGTCGTAGCAACTCTTAGTTGTGGGTGAGATCAGCTAAGGGAATCAAGTACATAGCATCCTGCTGGGATCGGAGACGTAGGAGCATAACTGTATATTGGATCACTGTGAGATTGATTGGGGTTCAACTACAGTCCTGACCGAAGTTAATTTGGAGTAGGCTAGTGTCTGTAGCGGCTTAATATAGTGTGTGTTCAATCTGGACTAGGTCCCGGGGGTTTTCTGCATTTGCGGTTTCCTCGTTAACAAAATTATGGTGTCTGTGTTATTTCTTTTTCGCATTATATTTTTTTATATAATTGAAATATCACAGGTTGTGCGTTTTTCAATCAATTAGAATATCCGACCTTTTCGTTGTTGATTTAAATTGATTGACACTTGGATATTGGTCTTTGGTACCATCCAAGTTATCTCTCTAGTATTTGATAAAAACTTGCATATTTGTATTTGCTTGAGTATATATCAAGGTATGGCAAAAATATTAGAAGATGTTATCGCAAATCAAGTTGATATTGTCAAGCTGCAAAATGAGATGTTTTGTCTCTTAAAGAGTATGGAAAACCGGTTGTAGCAAGATCCAGCAAACATTCGTTGGGAGAACGCCACCAATTTCAGAGATGGCACAAAAATGTTGAATCCTTGTCCGAGGTATGTGACCCTGCCAACGATGATGCATACATAGTATGTGGACGTATCCAACGAGAGCAAAAGGGAATGACCAACACCAATGTACCGCCCGCAAGTGCAGTCAACACATCCCATGGCGTTACACCCTCTAGCACCAACACCAGAAGCATCCCCTCTGGCGTGACGTCTCCTATTACCATAGCCGCCGCTACTCCTAATATTCCTTCGAGCATGACGCCTCCAATCATCACCAGGGATGCTACCACTTCTTAGTCAGGACGAGAGACTGGAGGAGGTAGCGGAAACCAACCTCCCATTACCATTGTCGATTTAATGGAGAGACATGAAGTTCTTGCCAAAACTCAGATGGACATGACCACAACTCAAAGGGAGCGAAACAACGAACATCTGAATGTGGATTCAGAATTCGATAGTTAGATTGTCATGATTTAAATGTGACTGAACATCAATTGGTGGAGTTGTGCTTTAATGCTTTCTGGGGACTCTGTTCGCAAAACTGTGTAATCTATGATGGAGCATATATTTTCAGCCCTCAACCGTTTTGTGTCGCGCAGGCGACTGTCTTCAATTGAAGAAGCTACCCCGAAATCCCAGTCTCTCTTGGAAGGTACTATGGTAAATGTAACTGGGGACTCCTAACCACTACTCACCTGAAAGGTGTCGAGTTTGAAAGCGTACTGATTGACGCGACCTCTAACTTCAACATTATAACCATCAAGACTCTGAGAGTTGCAAGGGAAAATCAAACAGAAGTAGCGTATTCTTTCCCCGGAAGAGAAATCACGACTTGTCGACCAACATAATTTGTGCGCCTTCTTCCCATCTGCCATATCGTATCAAATCGTCTTTCGAACTCAAGGGTTAATGGCGCCTTCATTAGAGTTCGCTCCAGCAGCTGCTTCGACGTTCTCTCCAGGAGCTGCTTCAACGTTTCGCTCCAGAAGCCACTCCGCTTAAACGTTTCTCTCCAGAAGCCGCTCCGCTTCAACGTTTATCTCCAGAAGCCGCTACGCTTCAACGTTCGCTCCAAAAGCGCTTCAACGTTTCTCTCCAGAAGCCGCTCCGCTTCAACGTTTCGCTCCAGAAGCCGCTCCAACATTTCTCTCTAGAAGTCGCTCCGCTTCAACGTTTCGCTTCAATAGCCGCTTAACCAAAAAAAGGGGGATAAATTCACATACGCGAGTTATTAAAGCCCATCAATGTTCATGACCGTGGTCGTCCAAGGTTCGTGCTCGTAGCTGCCACTCCTTCCTTCCAAGATCCATGACCGTAGACACCACTCTTCCCTGCCAGGATTTGTGGCCGTAATCACTACTCCTCCCTGTCAAGGATCGTGACCTTAGCCATCCAAGCACCAACCAACTTGTTTTTTTTCCCACGAAAATGCGGTCTCTTCTGATCACATTTGTTGCAAAGAACCGTTGCTGCTCGTTTGTTGATACCAACCAGAGTTTCATCATAGCAACAACCACTATACACAAAGGTAATACGAACTTTTGCATATTTTAGTTTCCCGTGGAGGAAGTAATGGAGCCACCAATATAGAGTCAATATGGTGACATCTTTATCATGGTTAACCCACCGACCATACAAGATAGAACCACGAAAACCACACTTGGGGACTGAGGCTCAACGCGGAATACCTTCACTGTCGAGAACCCTTCAACACAGAAGGGACAACCAACCAAGAAGTCATAACCGTGACAAGGTCACCACTATTCAAAGATGTAGTGCAAGGATATCACCACCTCCTTGTCTGGAAGGTGCCTGACCAACAAGCAGTATTTGGCTCAACTATTCATAAGCGTTGCTGTTAGTGAAGAATCAAAGAGGAAATTCGCACCTCAGCAAACCGCACATACCAACTACACCATGTCTTCCACATCACCTACTCAAAACTCAACACCGCCTACCCAAGGCCTGCATGAAGCCGCACATCGCGGACAAAGCCAAGTTCGGTGTTTCTAGATTTCCAATTTCATATGGAAGGGGTGCATGGGCTGCCAGAAGTCGGATACAATGCAGAGCTATCAAGTGCGACTCCCGCCCACTGATCAACACATGACGAATCCAAAAGATTGCCGCCTTCATCAATTCGTCAACCACCTTACCAGCAAATGCAATATAAGTACGTCTTTCAAGAGTAAAATAGGCTCAGAATAATTACACCAGGGGACTGCCAGCACAGGATGCCCTCACGTCCCTCAACCAGGTTATCTCTGATATCATCATCGTCGTTACTGTCAGAGCTTTACGAGCCGTAGGAATTTCTCAACATGAAGCCGTACACGTGCATCAAAGACTCCAAAGTATGCGGCAGAGATATATTCACATATCCGGCCACGCCATCGTATCTACTCTGGTGACCATACAGAAGTGTAATTGGGGACTGCTCATCGCATCCCATTTCATACAACAGTTCAAGATTCAGAAGATGGTTCAAATGATGTCTTTTGGAACAAATTCCTTGAAGATTTGATAGCAGCATGTCGGCAACAGAACACCTCTCAGCTTGTCTACTTCACCCAGCGGTTCCAGAAGACTTCGACCATGAAAGCATCCACATCATATCGTCATCGCAATCAGAAAGGAAAGAATAAGCTTCCACGCACTAAATAACTTAAAGTCAAGGACGGATCAACAACGCAGCTACACTCTCCAAGATTAGCCCTGACATGATCATTGTCGAGCATATATTTCATCCATCCATCTCAGGAGTGCAAGGGAGTTTGGTAAATTTTGAAATCCACTGGAGAGGTTAGATGCTCATTCTTCTGGTGTCAGAACCTTATTACACATTCTGGAGAAGATCGATGGTACTGTTGGGTAGCTACATGCGCAAAATAGAAAAGATTACCTACCTTGAGTTCTCATGGATCGCCTTGCTACTGGTTATAACTATTGGAGATTGCTTTGTTGTCGTTGACGTCGCTAACAAAGAAATCCATTCACATCGAGCTAAATGTCCAAAATTAATCAACTACTCATGGATATTACACTCGCAGCGAAAATGCGAAGACAAGATGAACTTACCTTGCCGCTAACGATTGGAACGCCTATGATTGAGCTGCTTCAAACGAACACAAGAAGCAGATGAGTGAATAATAAAAGGGGAGGAAGTTAGCACACCCTTTTATATGAAGAGTACTTTTGGAATTCGAATAGAGGAGGGTTTTTCTTTTGGACCATGCACGGAAGAAGGCAGCTGGGCCCATAGCGCCAACGCTCCATGGCACCAACACTCCATGACCGAACCAGCAGCGGGCCAGCACGAGGAACACCAGTCGCTCAACCTCCAATACTTCGTGTCTAGGCCAACCGTGTTAGAACATTGCTCGGTCGAACTCGCATGCGTTAGTATCTCAAACATGTTTGTCAATGTTAGTGATCAAAACTATAAGTCTTGATTTCTAGTCTATTATAGCTAAGGTCTCGGACTAGGATATAAAGTGTAGTTGATCTCAAGAACTCCATGACAATCATCATAAAAGACGAATGACTACTTAAGGAACCGATGGATCTTCATCGACTAAAAGGTATGTGGAGACTTGAACTTATCTATCACTCAAAAGTCTATTTATCTCCTATCTTGAGACAAAAGTCGTTTTGCTATATAGATTTAGATTATACACATTTGCTATTTTGAGCCGAGTTTAACTCGCCTATCTATTTCTCGAAATATGTGTTGGTAAGCTTTAGCTTTAGCCAAATTCATCTTTACCTAGTGACTAATGTCATGTTATGTTTCAATCACTTTGAAAATTGCTCTGACGAAAAACGGTCTATGAATAACGACTATATAACATTCTCTGAGAATGTTTCAATGATTGAAATGAGAGTTTATATTACATAACCATCGGTAGGATATAAGCATTATTGTGGAAACACATATATGTATAAGTCCTTATTCCTTGAACCAAAGTTTGCGAACTTTGTTGATCAAGAGAAACGGAATGTGGCGTGAGCCAAGTCCGCGAACTGGCGGAAGTTCTCGACCCGAGAATTTCTGCTGGAGTTTGTGAACTCCTTCCGTTAGCTTAAGTACGCGAACCCAGTCCCCGAACTTGAGTAGTTTTTATGAAAAATCGGTTGTTCTTGAACTCATGTTTATATAAACTAAGGAATGCTTTTGCAAACCGTGGCTATAAAGTTCATGAACCGATTCGAGTGAATCAAACCGTTTTTGCTTCGATTGTGTCTTGTGTAGTTACATAAGATCTAAGCAATTGAACAACTCTCTAACTAGTTCATTTGATTCATTTGAACTAGTTATGGTGAAGAATAATATGGTTGATATGAAAGTGATCATATGGATAACCATTTGGTTAACTATTGTTGAACCAACAAATGTACAAGTTTGGGTACGGTTACACAAGCCTAGAAACGTGCATTTCATTTGTGTATAACAAGCTAGTTTTCGATCTAACAGTTGAAAGATATTAGCTTGAATCTAAATCAGGTTTTCATCTAACGGTGAATATTGAATGTTTTGTTACCAAGTTAACATTGATTGCAAACCCTGATGTGAAAGACTATATAAGGGAGAACTCTAGCAACTGGGAAACCTAATCCCCACACCTTCTGTGTGATACTAGTTGTGCTAATCTAGAGTCGATTCTCCTTTAACCTTTGGTTTCTTCTTCTAAACCGGGTTAACGACTTAAAGACTTCATTGGGATTGTGAAGCCAGACCGATACTACTTTCTCGTAGTTGTGTGATCTGATCTTGCTGTTTCTATCGTACGAGTACAATTCTAATAATTGGCTTGAGATTGATATCTCCGATAGGAAAGATATAAAAGAAATCGCAAACACTTCGTCTCATCGTTTGTGATTCCATAATATCTTTTTCGCTGCATCGATTAAGATTAGTGTGAGACGATTGATAATACTAGGCTATTCTTCGGGAATATAAGTCTGGTTTATAAATTGGTTCCTGTTCACCTTGATTTATCAAAAGACGGAACAAAACTCGTAGGTATATTCGTGGGAGACGGATTTATCTATTACCGTAGACTTTTCTGTGTGATACAGATTTGTTTATTAAAGTCTTCGACTTCGGGTCGTAGCAACTCTTGGTTGTGGGTGAGATCATCTAAGGGAATCAAGTACGTAGCATCCTGCTGGGATCAGAGACGTAGGAGCATAATTGTACCTTGGATTAGTGTGAGATTGATTGGGGTTCAACTACAGTCCAGACCGAAGTTAGTTTGGAGTAGGCTAGTGGGACTAGGTCCCGTGGTTTTTCTGCATTGCAGTTTCCTCGTTAACAAAATTCTGGTGTCTGTGTTATTTCTTTTCCGCATTATATTTTGTTATATAATTGAAATATCACAGGTTTTGTGTTGTTCAATCAATTAGAATATCCGAACTTTTGGTTGTTGATTTAAATCGGCTGACACTTGGATATTGGTCTTTGGTACCATCCAAGTTATCTCTCTAGTATTTGATAAAGACTCGCAGATTTCTATTTGCTTGAGTATATATCAAATAGAGATATTGAGATATAAACTCTTTGATATACTTTTTATCTAGATTGAGTCTGACTGTCTAGTTGATTCTCTAAAAAGTTTATTGGAGTTTGTCCATACAGATTGCTAAGCGAAATATTGGGTGTGGTTGTTGTACCCCCACTTTTTCAAGCCGCTCAACCTGCAACGCTACGTAGCCAAGCCAGCTGCTCAACCTGCAACGCTCCGTATCCAAGCTAGCCGCTCAGCCTGCAACGCTCCGTAACCAAGCCAGTCGCTCAACCTGCAACGCTCCGTGTCCAAGCCATCCGCTCAACCTGCAACGCTCCGTGGCCAAGCTAGCAGCACGCCAGTACAAAGATCACCGGCCACTCATGCCTATTATCGAAGGACAATCAAACTTTTTCTGGTAACCTCTACATGTCTTGCCTTTTCGATTTTACTCATGCCTGTGACCATCTCATGCTTACCCCGTAACAATGTCACTATTACGTGCTAAGCAGGGGACTTAATTTTGATAGTGGTTTATAGTTCATGGCTAAATTTGTAAAATTTTATCTACCTGCAGATGGGGCAAAATGATTTGCTGGTTTTCACGGGATTGAGGAGACGACCGTACGGAGGAGACTCCTTGAACGGAGCGAAATGTTCAACCTCACACAGATGCACTGCAAGAAGGGAGTGCTTTGAATTCGAGAGATCAATTTGTAGTACTCCGGCCTAAACCAAGACAATGGCCGTTCCAGAGTAAATTCGATCACAAGAGAATGGGTTGATCTGTAGGAGGAAAGCTGAGAAATGCGTGGAATCAATGGTAATCAAAGATTGTGGGTGTGTTGTGAATTCTGAATAAGATAAGTTCTGAATGATTGAATCTCTGTTGAGAGTAATTACTCATATGTTGAGTTAATCTCGTGTTGTCTGTGAGACGTGAGATCGTTGTATATTCAATCATGATTTCAGAGAATTATTTATATTGTTGGAATTGTAGACACCATGATCCCATGAAGTGTGATAGTTGATGGAATCAAAGAGTGGGGAAATGGAAATCGTGTTTGAATCCAGTTGATCATCGTGCAGAGACTTGGTCGATTTTCCATCCACTACTTTGTTAGATCCTTCAACTGATTGCACGACTTGCTCACATTCCATCATGTGTATGAACACATGTGTCGTAGACCGCAAGACCAAAACCCTAGTTAATATCCCCCATGTGACACGATTGATGTCTCGTGGCTAATTAGTCAGTTGTTGACTTCATGACTTTATGGGACGATGAGTCCATGTACTTGCTGAGTTGAACATGATTTTGCAAAATGTTCTGAAACTCATGAATTGAACGTGTCTGTTGAGACAGAGGTATAATTCTCACGTTGATAGTTGAGGAGAGCAAGTATTTCTCATTCGATGAATTTTTGAATATTGATAGTTGAACCAATATTCCTTGATTTGAGCAAATATTGCTTATCTGAGCAAGTGTTGCTCGTCTGATGAATTATTGGTAGCGTGACCAAAATAAAACATTAATTAGAATACTGATAGTTTAACCGAGCATAATTAATAAGAATACTGATCATGAGATCGTCATAAAGTTATTAGTGTTCGAATCTGGAATTATGATCCTTGGACTCAGAAACCCTAATTTGATCAATTGATGGTTTATTTCAAAATCAGCCATGGAATGAAAGAAGGATCGCCTACATAAGACCATGGATCGACCATGTAGCGCACATATGCTCATTGAGTAAACACCAAGGTATCTTGAAGAGTTGGTGATTTGTTGATGAAAGAATGATTAAATGCTGGTTTAATCATTTATTCGAAAAATGCTCGTCTGAGCCTTAGGTGATAAAACCTAATTAATTATGAAGGGGTGAGGGCCAGACCAAGGGGTCATGAAACCGGCCCTGGGTGGTCACGGGATCGACTGACGATCATTCTATGAAATTCCAAAATTATCTGGAAGAGTTTTGGACGTAATACGTGCAATTGCGCAAATTTGGTCAAATCATGAAAATACGTGGGACCGGCTAATTGCGAGCCAAAGAGCCAATCCTGGTCGGTCAAGGTAACATGCTCACATCGTCAACACGTCCGTGTCTCAGTCTTGAAAATCTTGATATTTTCTGGCGTGCGTTTGCGCAACCATTTGAGAAAATATGACAAAATCAAGGTTTTGCTGAAACTGGGGAAACTTCATGAGATGAAGGAAAATAATTATAAAATGAAGGAATATGAAGTGTGGGACCGCTGGAGCCAAGGCATGGCCGGCCGGCCAGTGACCATGGTCCCATGGTGCCTTTTCCTAATTTTATAATATTTTCATGATTTTATGAAAATATCATGAAATCAAGGAATTTTGTTGAAATTAAGGAGTTTCCTTAAAGTGAAAGAGTTTCCATGGGATCAAGGAAGAAAATAATATTAAAATAATAAAATAAGGGCGTGTGGGGCCGGCTAGGGCCCGGTCCCACAAGTTTCCCTAATTTTATATTATATTTTCATGGTTTTGTGAAAATACCATGAGATTAAGGAGTTTTCATGAGATTAGGGAAATAATAATAAAATAATGAGGAACCATGAGGTGTGGGGCCGGCCGGGATCAAGGCATGGCCGGTTGGCCAATAATCACGTTCGCACAATGTTTTTCCCAATTTTATATTATTTCCTTGGTGCGAAGGAAACACCATGAAACTGAGGAGTTTCCTCAAAACGAAGGATATTTGTTCAAATGAAAGGATTTTCATAAAATCAAGAAAAATAACAAAAAATATGATAAAATATAAAACTGGCGTGGGATTGGCCACGGCACGGCCGGCCGGCCGGTGAGCCTAATCCTTCAACACCTTGGTCAATATTTAATTATTTATTATTTTCCATCCTATTTTGCATAGGTTCATCGTTTCGTCATATTTTGAAATACTTGTTCATGCGGTGATTGTTAGTGCATCATCGTTGAGTACACTTACACCATTTGAGTCGGGGCTTGCTCTGAGGTAGCTCAGACGCCCGTGCGTTGAATATTTATTACTAACCCATGCAATTCTGCTGGGAAGAACCATAGATTGAAGTAACGAAATATTGCGAAAATATTTGAATATTTTCGGAAATTCAGTGGATGAATCCAAGAATTTAGGAATAATTAACTTATGGCTCTATACTAGCAGAGCAAGCTGTCTAGGAGCATTAATTATTCTGACATGAGATTGTTGGAGCTTCATACCCTTTATATAGTCAAGGAAAACTGTTGTTTGTATCCTGAAGACGTTATCGCTCTATACTAGCAGAGCAAGCTGTCTAGGATCCGCCAATCTCGTGATTCTATATAAAAATAATTACTGAAGTGTTCAGTATTCTCCATTGTCCAGCGGAAAGACTACATATCTGCATGTACTCTGAGATAAAATATTCTCAGTCAGAGATTTGATGAGAGACCCGTGTCTCAATACTCACGTCTGATTGCTGGATCAGAAGTTCATATAATTATGGGTTTACGATTTTAGCCTTTGTCGAAAATCCACCATCTACATTAAGTCCCCTGCTTAGTGAGGAAAGCCGTGTTCCTCAGTCAGCATTGAATGGTGATTTTTCGGTCATAAACAATATAAGTAATTGAACTTAGTCGTACGTTAAGACGTTACCGGATTTTGATAGTAGATCAAACCATGACTTGAATGAAGATCCCAGTGGCATGATAAAGCATCGTTTGACGAACATAAATTGGTGTTGAACCGCTGGTTTGGACGGTGGGACCTTGGTCGTTTAGGATTCGCGGGCCGAGCCCAATAAGGAAATCCTTGTGAAATTAGGTTTTGGAAATAAAATTAGATATAAAAGGGAATTAATCCCTTTTTTTTACTTTACGACCAGCACCCTGACCCTCCATCTCCCTCACGCTCGAATCAGAGGAAGAAGGTAAAAAATCGTCGGAACTTTGCCGCCGGCAGTCGCCGCTGATCATCCGTCCGTCCAACTTCCGGCCGCCGACCAGTAGGCCTTTTTTTTTGCTGATGTTATGAGCTTCATGAATTGATTCATGTTTTAGTTATATATACATGTGCATATATTAGTGTGAGTTTTGTTGAAAACCCTTGTTTTTGAAAACGTATGTTCGTTTGATCGTTAGTTTTTGAAAACTAATAATAATCCCTGATTTAAGAGAGATTTTTTTTATATATGTAGACCTAGATCCAGTGATAAAACTTAGTTTATGAGCTTTCATGTGAACTAAGGTTTTATCATAAAAGGAGTGAATTTTTCACAAAACCGAAATAAACCCTCGTTTTAAAGAACGACGATAGCACGAAGGAAAAAAGTGTTTTTTTTTTATATGTGGACTTGTGTCCAGGGATAAAATTTAGTTTATGAGCTTTCATGCAAATCAAAAATTTATCCTATAATACAAAATTGAAATAAACCTTCGTTTTAAAGACGGATGACAATACGAAGGAAAAGATTATTTTTTTTTTTGTAAAATCGTGGCCTGTCCACGGAAAATATTTTGTATGCAAAACTGTGACATGCTCACGGAAAAGAGTATGTCTTTTTTTTTAGCGTGAGTTATCACTCGCAAAAGATAAAACGTGAATTATCGTTTATATTTTTGTAAACATATATTTTCAAAAACAAGTTTGATTTTGAGCGATGTTCAAAGTAAACAATTATTTATGATGAAATAATGTTTTAGTTTTCATAATTCCATGGTGAATGTTCACACAGTAGAAATGTTCATGATTTTGTGAAAATTTGAGTTTCGTTCATTTTTGTAAGTTTCTAAGAGACGAACGATTTTTGAGGTGTACTCTAGCATTACTATCACTATCGTTAGTGGAAATGTAAAAGGTAAGAGTTAAGAGTTACCATTTTTGCAGATGCTAGCATTTCCATTTGCATGACTTCATCATCTTATTGAATTTCTTCCGGATGATATACTGAAGCAGAATCCAGTGTGAATTTTACAGCTACTTCGCAAAGATGTCCAACTCCCAGGCTAATGACACTTCGAGAGATGAAATGTGTATTGATGATGATATCTACAGAGATGAGACATGTATGGATGAGACTTCCGTTGGCGAAAAAGAGGATGAAGCATCTGGAATTAAGAATGTTCTGAATGTGGATGATGCATTTTTGAGGTTCAGGAGGAAGCTGAAAAACATCTCAAATCTCCAGCGTATCGTTTTCTGATAAATCCCAGAAATGTTACTCAGAAGAAATTGGCGACTCCTAAGACAATGATTCGGTTTTGTCTTGAACGAGGTATCTTCCTTGCATCAATCATAGAATTTAAGCTTTCTCGACGACCGTTGGAAAAAATTCTCTGGATGGGCGAGACATATGTTGGGTTTCCCTCAAGTCAGGGCTATGCTCGATCAGGCGCAAGTGACGAGAGCTATTCAGGCTTCTGGAAACTTATTCATTTTCCATGATGGGAGAGGTATTGTGGCTCTACTTGCTCGTTGGTGTATTCCCACTCACACCTTTATATGCAGATGGGGAGAGTTTACCGTTACCTTAGAGGATGTGGCTGCTTTGATGCATCTCCCAATCACGGGCAATCTCCCTGGAGATCTTTCAGATGAGGAGACTGCAATTTCCAACATCTTGACAACTACAATGGAGAAAGTGAATAAGGCGCCTGGCAGTAAAGGTTGCTATGCTCACTGGTTGACATAGACGAGGTTTCTGATAGTCCCATCGACGGTATGTTACCCATTGCTGCCTTCTTATGTTTATGGCTGTCGAGAGACATAATTTAAGACAGTGGAAACTTGTTGAAGCCCTTCGTGATCCCCTTTGCTATCAAGATGGCTCAAGGTGAGCAACTCCCAATAGGTAGCCCGTTCCTGGGTTCTTTGTATTCTAACTTAGACTCCTTGGTTATAGACTCCAGTGTATCGAATGACTTTATGAAGATTGAGTGCTATGCCAATACGATTTTTCTTCAAGCTTTGATGTGGGAGCACTTCAAGAATTATGCGCCTATTCCACGTAATATTTTTCAAGGACCGAATGTTGATGCTCGTCACATTTTCTATGAAAAAGATAATGTCAGGATCATGCGTTGGTCTACAAAGCAGCCTCGGTCTAAAGCACGCCTCATTGATGTGTTGGATGATGAATCTGAGTTCAACTTCCGCCCGTGGGTGTCAGTTCCTGCTTATGTTTCCCAGCCAACAACTTTCAATACTGGAGAGAGTGTGATGCTGATGTCTGATGCAAATCTGAGTGATGGAGAAATATCTTTCATGTTGAGTTGCACCCCTGGTCATTTGATATCGTCTATATACGGAGGACTTTCAGTGGAGGAATATAATATTGACAGAGCAGCTCGACAAATGGGTATGGATCAGTGTGTTCCAACTTTTCGAAGGAGGAAGCCATCAGTTGAACAACTTAGAACCCATTTAGACCATACTCATGTGGAAGGAAGTAATTACTGGTTCCCTTGCTCCGAGAGATTTGCATATGTAACTCCAGGTTATGTAGAATTTTGGGATCAACAACTTCAGCGGTTGAGTGATTACGTGATGGATGGTCAGCCTCCAGTGAAGGATCCTCCTTCTAATGAGATGATTTTTGGTCTACCAAGATTGAAGTATCTCTCTGGTGATAAAAGAAAATCGTCTCCAGGATCTTCTAAGGTATGTTTCTTCGTATAATATTCATGAAATTATGAGAACTGTATTCTAATTATGTTACTGAATTTTACCATAGCACGGTCGTAATGTAAGACCTCGAATCCGTGTAGATTTCTCAGAAACTGAAGCGATTGTTCACGGTGGAGAAGGAAGGAACAAAAGTTATAAGCTGTTACCTAATACCATAAAGTCCCCAGTTGGTTCTTTGGTGAGTTCTCGGTATTCCCCTTGTCGTGACTTTTTCTCGCCCACATTATTAGGATTATGAAACCAATGTTGTTATTACGTTGCAGAATTTTATCCACCAAGTATCGATGGTCTTCGGTTTTCTGCAACAATTCCTGATTTGAGCGATGAAGAAGAAGCCGTAAGTATCCCTTCGCATATTAAATTATGATGCTTTTTAGATAAAATGTTGATTGTTGAGGATGTGTCCAGGAGGATGTCGTCATGGAGACGGAGAGTGCTGATACTCGACCATCCTCTGAGAATAGAGACGAAGGCACTTCCAAAGAATCGGAGCCGAATAGAAGTAATGAGCCCTTTGTCGTTAACACGGACAATCCCAATTCCTCGAACACTTCGGAGACTCCCCAAGTAAGTACATGTATTGTATCCTCTTCATAGAAGTATGAAAGTGCTGATTTGTGAATGAATGAATGAATGAGAATCCATGTGTATATACGAAAAACTTAGTCGAAATACGTCGTCAGAAAATTCAGAACTCAGTTTTTTAGCAACAATGCCGTAAAACCTTCAGCTGGAGTCGGATTTTCATGATCTGCATATGCATATTCATGCCCGGAGAATTTCCAAGCTTTTCAAAGAAGATTTTTAAGTTTTGAGCACGTTCAGGGCCTGAAAAAGGCGAAATAGTAAACTTCCAGGAGACTTTCAGAACTTTTTCAGATGGTATGTTTCTCAATGTTTTGGCCACACCTCCTTGGTCGTTCATCGGATTGTTATGGAATTCTGACACATTGTAGAGGACATCCATACTAAGATAATGGTATATAACCCATATTCAGATTCCTTGTATATTTCTCCCAGTTTGTCTTCTATTACATGGCAGAGTACAGTTTCTTCAGATGAAGTTACCGTAAAACGTATCTTCATGACTTTCATGCTATATGCTCACATCTTGGGTGAATAATGATGAACTTTGATGATTTTGCATTGATTGTATACCGTATTTTATAATATCACTTGGTTTCATGCTTAAATGACTCTAACCTCATGTAATCTTCGTATTAGGTGTCAAATACCGAAGTTGAGGATATTGAATCCAATGAGGATAACTCGAACTTCCCTGGAGTTATTGATGAAGAAACAACCATACCTGCACTTCAAGGCCATGAGAAGGTTGTCACTGAAGTTGTGGAAACCCATATTGTTGATGCTTCAGTGATAAAAGAAACTGAAACACCGGTAGAGAATACTGTTCCCCTGATTGTAGAAGCTGCCCCAGTAATTGAGAACCGTATAGTGGTGCATGGATATATAAGTGCAGGAGTTGCTTTTGATCCTCCATTTTATGCTTCACTCCCGTATCATGAACTAGTTGGTGGATTTAGCGTTCCCATTGGATACGCAGGCTTGTATGAGAAAATATGGAAGAAGTTTGGTCACATGATCGTTGATAAGAACCCTGGACGTGCTTATGCCTTAACAATGAAAGTAGGTATTATCTTGTGTGTCTTGAGTGATATATGCACTAGGACCAGAAATACTGTGACTCCAGATATACTCTTTGATTGAGAGTTTAATTTGGAGAATTCAGAAAGACTTGGCTTCAATGTGAAGTGGCTTCGTAAGCAAATGAACGCTATCAAGGACTCATGTGAGAACAACATATCCTTTCCCAATGATGCTGTGATGGAGAAAGAAGACAAGATTTCCGGGTTGACTGAAGAACTGAACAAGGAGAGGGCATCTTTGCAAGTCTTGAAGGATGCAGAGGAGCAAAAACCCTTTTTTGCTGATTTTCTTTGATTACTTTTTCATAATCTCTTGAACTTCTAAACTTCTGAGAGATGTGAGGTTTTTATTTGGGTTTTTATATTAGCTGGTTTTGGATTGGTAGATGGTTAAGGATTTTCTTTTGGATTTGATAGAGATTTTCTTTTAAGAAGTATGAACTGAATTTTGATAAATTGTTGAATTCAAATACTGATTGCAAGTATTGCAAACGTTTTGGAGGAATTGAAATACAATGAAAGAAATCCTAAATGCCAAATTCAGACACCATGAATGCTTCAAAGGCCCAATACCTCAAATGCCTTATAATTTCAGACAAACGCCTTAAGCCAATTCTCGTGAATTACTGGCAGGGTTCTGCCATCTGTGTTGATCAGTTTGTAGTATCCTCCGGTTATGGATTTAGCAACCATAAATGGTCTTTCCCAATTTGAGTTTCTTGCCGAGTGAAGATTGCGCTGAACTGCTTTGAGAACCAGGTCCCCTTCACAAAATTTGTTAGGTTTGGTCGTCCGCGCTTTGAATATCTTCTGTTGATTCGGAGTTCCTCGTGTGGTGGGATTCTGTGGTTGTGGCACATATGGACACTCGTGCAGGAAGGAGTATCCCTCGTAATGTCTGTCATGATTAGTCACATCTTCAGCAATGAATCTGTTGATAGGATGATCCACTTGAAGAGATTATGGACCCAACCATTGGGTGAAATATTGCTGAGGCGAGATTATCCACTCATAGCATTTTGCGATTGCTAAATTGTTTGCGGAGTGAAGCCCTTAAACCAAATAAGCATATTTGAAAACTGATAATATGGGCACATGAGAAGGAATAAAACTTGCCTGAGTGCGAAATCTCTTGACGAAAGCGTTTGGGTGTTCCTCAGGCTTTTGTGTAAGTTCTGTCAAGGCTTCGACCTCCTCCAGATACTCGAACGGTGAGGTATCTTCTTTCTCTTCCTCTGAGTCAGAGGTTTCTTCAGCGGAGATATGTGTAATTGAAGGTGTCAGCGTCACCTTCCCATCATGAATCCATGTGAGTCCAAGAATCATATCATATCCTGGATCTTCTCGGATTATGTAAAACTTGGTCTCAGTGCAGACCAAATTTTCTTTGACTTTGAGGATAACGTAGCCGTACGCGTCTCTGGAAACTCCTTCGTGATCTCTGATTTCCATGGGGGCATGAGTAGCTTCCTGTCGAGTAATGCCAGCGGCTCTGAGAGTTTTCAAAGGGATGATGTTGACGGCAGTGCCGACATCAACAAATGATCTCTTGAACTCGTTTCCTTTGATGTGCACCGTGGTGAGCAGTCCCCAGTCATACATTTCTTTGTCCGTTGCTGGAGGCATAGTGAGTGTCTCTTGAATCAACAAACGCTTTCCTGACACGATGTGGTTTATTGCCGCAAACATGTCTTTCCTTTGAGCCTTTGATAAGTATAGCAATTCGCAGACATGCTCGATTAAGGATTGAACTGCTTCTTTGACGGGAGGCTCAGAGATGGTAAAGGTTCGGACTGGAAGGGGGTTTCTGTGTACTCCTTCAGTCCCCAGGTTGAGTTCTCCCGATTCTACCTTTTCTCTTAATATGCGTTTCAAAGTTTTACAATCACTTGTGGGGTGACTTACTAACCTATGAAAGCGACAGTACCGAGGATTTTCCATGGCCTCTTCAGTTGGTTCCTTCTTGACATATGGCAACTTGATTGCACCGTATTAAATCCAGGCGTCCAGTAATTCGGTAACTTCTTCAATGGAGCAAGGAAATCAGGTGCTCCTGGATCTTCCGTGTGTTGAGGAGGAGCTTGCCCATTATCTTTCTTTTGCTCCTTTGAAGGGGCTGAGGAAGTATGCTTATGTTGTGGATCAGATTTCCGTTTGCTTCCTTCCGCGACAGCATTTGTGGAAGGTTGAAGGTTGTATTGTTTGTTGATCAAACGTCTGTTGTTGCCTCTGCCCTCTCGTGGTTCTTCAACTTTTGCAGTCTTAGTCCTTTCTAATAGAACAGATGCAGTAGTTGCCGACCTCTTGGCTGCTTCATGGAGTTCTGAGAAGGTCTGGAACCTGAGATTATCCAATAAGGCTCTGTAGACTGGAATCATTCCGTTGATGCATAAGTCCACAAGTTGCTGCTCTGTGACATTCGGATCATGGCAATCCAACGCTTGAACTTTGAACTTTTTCACATAATCGTTAGGATGTTCGTTGTTCTTTTGAAACATCCTTCCGAGATCATAGAGGGTAACTTGCTCTGAAACGAAGAAATACTTCCTATTGAAAGCATTAACCGTTTCTCCCCAACTGTTGATAGTTCCTGGTGCGATGTTGTTGTACCAGGTGTACGCTCTGCCTTTCAAGGATTTTGAAAATTCTTTGAGGCGAACAACATGGTTATGCTCATGTTCAGCCAAAGCTTCCAGGAACCGAGAAACATGTTCCCGAGCATTGCCGGTTTCGTCGTACAAAGTAAAGGTTGGAGAGATATAACCTTTTGGAAGAGGAATCCTCTGCGTAGCAGCAGGGTATGGAGGCTGGTGACGATGGACATGTGGGGTTTTGTCCTTTCCACGGTTCTCCAGAAGGCGTTCTAAATCTTCCCGAGTGATGAAGTTTGATGATTCTTTCGCCGATGGATCGTCCGCATCTTTGCGAGCTTCATCATCATCAATTGTATGAATTGGAATTACCTCAGGATCGGCGTCTGAGGATTTTTCCTTTTCTTTTCCTTTTCCTTGGATCTTCCCTGACATTGTATCAGTGAGATCCTTCAGTTGATTAAATATCTTCTTCTGTGCTGTAGCCATATCGGTTTGATTATTTGCAAGAGTCTTTTGCACTTTGATGAGATCAGCAATGGTAGGTGGTAGATTCCCTCTAACTTCCTCAGGGTGTCGGCCGAACAAAGGATGACCATCCGCGTTGTCCTGAGGAGGAGTGACATCACCACCGTCAGTGTTAGAGGCCGGAATCGTTTCCGGGATATCCTCGTTGTTGTTGTTGCTAGTGCTAGCGCCGTTTGCGTTGGAACCTGTGACTAACCCAGACCTAAGACCGGTCATCTTGTGAAATTGTGAGATTGTAACCGAGAGAATGATCTCCAACTGTGGTCGCCAATCTGTATATGGGGCAAAACGATTTGCTGGTTTTCACGGGATTGAGGAGACGACCGTACGGAGGAGACTCCTTGAACCGAGCGAAATTTTCAACCTCACACAGATGCACTGCAAGAAGGGAGTTCTTCGAATTCGAGAGATCAATCTGTAGTACTCTGGCCTAAACCAAGACAATGGTCGTTCCAGAGTAAAATCGGTCACAAGAGAATGGGTTGATCTGTAGGAGGGAAGCTGAGAAATGTGTGGAATCAATAGTAATCAAATATTGTGGGTGTGTTGTGAATTCTGAATAAGATAAGTTCTGAATGATTGAATCTCTATTGAGAGTAATTACTCAGATGTTGAGTTAATCTCGTTGTCTGTGAGACGTGGGATCGTTGTATATTCAATCATGATTTCAGAGACTTATTTATATTGCTGGAATTGTAGACACCATGATCCCATGAAGTGTGACAGTTGACGGAATCAAAGAGTGGGGAAATGAAAATCGTGTTTGAATCAAGTTGCTCATCGTGCGGAGACTTGATCGATTTTCCATCCACTACTTTGTTAACACCTTCAACTGATTGCACGACTTGCTCACATTCCATCGTGTGTATGAATACACGTGCCGTAGACCGCCAGACCAAAACCCTAGTTAATATCCCCCAGGTGACACGATTGACGTCTCCTGGCTAATTAGTCAGTTGTTGACTTCATGACTTTATGGGACGATGAGTCCATGTATTTGCTGAGTTGAACATGATTTTGCAAAATGTTCTGAAACTCATGAATTGAACGTGTCTGTTGAGACAGAGGTATAATTCTCACGTTGATAGTTGAGGCGAGCAAGTATTGATCATTCGATGAATTGTTGAATATTGATAGTTGAACCAATATTCCTTGATTTGAGCAAATATTGCTTATATGAGCAAGTGTTGCTCGTCTGATGAATTATTGGTAGCGTGACCAAAATAAAACATTAATTATAATACAGGTAGTTGAACCGAGCATAATTAATAAGAATATTGATCATGAGATCGTCGTAAAGTTATTAGTGTTCGAATCTGGAATTATGATCCTTGGACTCAGAAACCCTAATTTGATCAATTGATGACCAATTGATGGTTTATTTCAAAATCAACCATGGAATGAAAGAGGGATCGGCTACATGAGACTATGGATCAAACATGTAGCGCACATATGCTCATGTGAGTAAACACCAAGGTATATTGAAGAGTTCGTAATACGTGCAATTGCGCAAATTAGGTCAAATCATGAAAATACGTGGGACCGGCTAATTGCGAGCCAAAGAGCCAATCCTGGTCGGTCAAGGTAACATGCTCACGTCGTCAACACGTCCGTGTCTCAGTCTTGAGAATCTTGATATTTTCTGGCGTGCGTTTGCGCAACCATTTGAGAAAATATGACAAAATCAAGGTTTTGCTGAAACTGGGGAAACTTCATGAGATGAAGGGAAATAATTATAAAATGAAGGAATATGAAGCGTGGGACCGCTGGAGCCAAGGCATGGCCGGCCGGCCAGTGACCATGGTCCCATGGTGCCTTTTCCTAATTTTATAATATTTTCATGATTTTATGAAAATATCATGAAATCAAGGAATTTTGTTGAAATTAAGGAGTTTCCTTAAAGTGAAAGAGTTTCCATGGGATCAAGGAAGTAAATAATATTAAAGTAATAAAATAAGGGCGTGTGGGGCCGTCTTGGGCTCGGTCCCAAAAGTTTCCCTAATTTTATGTAATTTTTGTGTATTATTTTCCACGATTTGAAGGAATTTTCATAATTTGAAAGAAATACCATGAAATCAAGGAATTTCATGGGATCAAGGAAACCTTAAAATAATAATAAAAAAATAAAGGGCGTGTGGGACCGGCTGAGGCATGGTCGGCCGGCTGGGCACGGTCCCACGAGTTTCCCTAATTTTATATTATATTTTCATGGTTTTGTGAAAATACCATGAGATTAAGGAGTTTTCATGAGATTAGGTAAATAATAATAAAATAATGAGGAACCATGAGGTGTGGGGCCGGACGGGATCAAGACATGGCCGGTTGGCCAATAATCACGACCCCACAATGTTTTTCCCAATTTTATATTATTTCCTTGGTGCGAAGGAAACACCATGAAACTGAGGAGTTTCCTCAAAACGAAGGATATTTGTTCAAATGAAAGGATTTTCATAAGATCAAGGAAAATAACAAAAAATATGATAAAATATAAAACTGGCGTGGGATTGGCCACGACGTGAGCCCAATCCCTCAGCACCTTGGTCAATATTTAATTATTTATTATTTTCCTTCCTATTTTGCATAGGTTCATCGTTTCGTCGTATTTTGAAATACTCGTTCATGCGGTTATTGTTAGTGCATCATCGTTGAGTACACTTACACCATTTGAGTCGGGGCTTACTCGGAGGTAGCTCAGATGCCCGTGCGTTGAATATTTATTACTAACCCATGGAATTCTGCTGGGAAGAACCATAGATTGAAGTAACGAAATATTGCGAAAATATTTGAATATTTTCGGAAATTCAGTGGATGAATCCAAGAATTTAGGAATAATTAACTTATGGCTCTATACTAGCAGAGCAAGCTGTCTAGGAGCATTAATTATTCTGACATGAGATTGCTGGAGCTTCATACCCTTTATATAGTCAGGGAAAACTGTTGTTTGTACCCTAAAGACGTTATTGCTCTATACTAGAAGAGCAAGCTGTCTAAGAGCCGACAATCTCGTGATTCTATATAGAAATAATTACTGAAGTGTTTAGTATTCATGAGATATGCTGTTGTCTAGCCGAGAGACTACATATCTGCATGTACTCTGAGAGAAAGTATTCTCAGTCAGAGATTTGATGAGAGACCCGTGTCTCAATACTCACGTCTGATTGCTGGATCAGAAGTTCGTATAATTATGGGTTTACGATTTTAGCCTTTGTCGAAAATCCACCATCTACACTACCTGACCCGACATCAGATGTAGTAGACATTTAGACGTCTATATTCCGCAGGGAATTTGGAGAATATATCAAAATCTGATGAGTGCCTATGTCTCTCTTCATATTATATTGAAACTCAAGCTACTAGATGAATTGTTCACTAGTATAGAGCCTAATGAGTGTATAAGCTCCTAGCCGCATTACTCACTAATGCCGGAGCCTGCCGAGTATTTTTCCTATGCTATGTTCCTCGCATGAACCCTTAATATTTATATGGCATGACAATTTGTGTTCACTCGTAACAAAGTAGCACGAATTTCCAAGTATCAAGGTTAAGGTCCTTGCATAAAAGTACTCAATCGGAAAGCATATTGCTCGCTGGCAATAAACTTAAAGAACTCTACGTTAACACATAGAATTCAATCAATTTTGTGATAATTCACAAGATTTAGATATTACCCTGACTAATTTGCAAAATTAGGGTTTTACGCCCTGCGCAGTATATTAGACCTCGCCAGTCAAAATTAAGCCTAGGCGAACTAGGCAATTAATCCGCCATGGATTAGTAGGTGCAAAATCCTATCCACAATCAGAAAACAAGGAATAAAAGGAGCCGCGGAATAGGAGCAGCAACAAAGGGAGGTGTGGCCATGCCATAGTCCAGTCGGCGCCACTTGCAAGTGGCCACACCCCATGCTACTCGACCGGCCCCTATTTCCCGTCGACCAATCATGTCGCCTTAAACCCTCCACACACACATGAGTTGTGGCTGGGCCCATACTTTCCGATCCTATTTCTCATCAACCAATCAGGTCGCTTTAAATCCGCCACACGCACACTAGAAGTGTGCCACGCCCACGTTTGGTCGCCCCCCTTTTCTATTGACCAATCATGTCGCTCTAAACCTGCCACAGTATTAAAAGAGGCAAAATTGTACCAGATGGTCACAATGCCAAATTGGCTTTCCAAAGCCGCGCCAATACCCTAATTGGCATGCCAAACATGCCAAACGTGCCACTTTGCCGCAATAGCATGTGGAACATGCCAAACGTGCAACTTTGCCGCAGTAGCATGCCGAACATGCCAAACGTGCCACTTTGCAGCAGTAGCATGCCGAACATGCCAAACGTGCCACTTTGTCGTAGTAGCATGTCGAACGTGTCAACATGCCATAACGTACTAACCCACTTCTTGTCCGTGGACAAATGCCATAACATATTCCAATTAGGGTATTCTAAACACGGCTCTTCCTTAGTGGCGTTAGTCGAAACCCTAATTTCCAGTCGTGGCCCAATTACGCCACTTTGTCTCTACAACATGCCACGAGCCATGTGGGACCCGAAAAACCCTAAAAACGGCGTCATTCTATAATCACCCGTGGCCATCCTTGCGCTTGTGGTTATTTCCATATTATGGCCTGCCATAATTCCTTTACTGTGGCCATGGCACCGATTGCATAAAGTGCCACCGTACCGCGGCCATGCCACACGCGCTAATTAGCGTTTCGATATGACAAACCCTAATTTAGCTAAAGTTGCCACGCAAACTATGTCAAGTAATTCTCCTAAGGCCTTAAGTTTGATATAGCAACAGGGACAATGTTGCCGGAGCCATATTTGGGTCTAACACCAATATGCCAAAATAGCTGATATGGCTACGCCAGACGCCACTATGCCACTGGCATGCAGCTATATGCCACTAAGCCATTGGCATGAGCCAATGACGCCACTGTGCTACCATCAGGCGCCAACAGAATGTGTCCATAATCAATGTCCACCCTTTCTCATGAGTTACGATCTCAGCCGTACAAATTCTCCACAGAATTGTCAGGCCTGTGGCAAGTTTTGGGCGACCAACTAAGACATGCCTAATAGCATCACATGCTATTCTCCTGTGGAAAGTCTCCTGACTTTGAGTTTCCACACATAGCAATCTGCTACATGTTTTCCATGAAAACACTAGAGACATCAAACATGTCACAAACTGGGGGATGCTCATCAGGGTATTGGTCTGGCGGTTTACAGCGTGCGGCGTGCAACACGCCCATTATAAGAAAGTGTCAGAAAGCAGGGCAGTTAGTGGCGGTAAGAAGTAGTGGGTATAAACTAACCCGTTTCTTCCATAGTGGGAACGTGGTCTCTGGCATTTACACATAACTTACCTCTCTATTACTCAATCACTCCCACTTTCTACGAGATCAGGGTGCGTTCAATATGACTTGTATAAATAGGTTTTACCTATTTCAAAAAAACAACAAGTTTTGGTTAGAACAACAACACAGTATCCAAAAAATACCAAAGAACTGATAGATTTCATTCCGCAAGCCAGTTCCAAATTATGATACAAGTCATAAAATAGCCACACCTTCAGAACTAACCATTCTGGTCTCAACACCTTCTTCGCTTCCCTCCCTAAGACCAACCCTTCTCCTTCACTTTGTGACCGAAGCAAGACTGGAACGACCATGTCTTGGTTTAGGCCAGGATTATACAAATTGATCTCTTGAATCTAAAGTACTCTCGTGTAGTGCATTTGTTTTAGGTTTAGATTTGTTTCTCATCCACACACCCAAATTTACCAAAACCAGCAGAAACAGTTTTTATCCATAAACACACTTATAGTAAAATTTGTTCAATCTTTGTCTTAGAAAGCATCCTTTATGTCATCTCCTGGAGTCCATTCACCTAACCGCTGGTCTTCCCGAAATCTAGTTATATCCCCTTTATGCATGATCCTTTTATAAAAACTCTCCATTTGGTTGGTGACCCCTCTTCACATCACGCTGCCAATTTTTTTTCTTATTTTTTTAACCAGTGTTTGTTTTTTATTTATGTTAGTCCCCTCTTACTTTTTTAATCAATGTGTTTTTTATTTATTTTAGTCCCCATACTGATCAGATACTAGCCAATGTTGAACTCAGACACTTTGTATCACCATCTAACAACTTTATCAATGTACCACAATTTTATTTTATTTTTGATACATGACATATTGGTACCTGAAATATTAGGGAATTCAGTTTATTTAAATACAGATCAGAAAACAAAACACCGGAACCATCTCCTCAAGTGAAGGTGACTTATTGTTGACACGTGAATCACATTATATATACACGCTTCCTAGAGAAAGAAGCAAAGTAGTAATCTTTTTATAGAGCTTAATTAATTTTACTATGGGAAGGCTTCAATGACAGACTGAATAGCGCGAATGAGTCTGATCTTATGAGACCCAAACCTTGCACTTCTAAACAAAACTTCCCAATCATTTGCAGTTCTCTCCCTAAAACCAGTATTCACCATCATATCCATATATAGAATCATATCTTGCCTTTGTAAGTTCATCTTCAAACTCTTCTAGAAGTACTACATCCACTACGATTACTTTACTCGTCTCTTTGGGCATTGCGTCCTTGCATTTATTTAGAATCTTGGCACAATGTTTATCGTTCCAGTCATGCAAGATGAAGGGTCATCTTTAAAAAAAAAAAGTGGGTCATCTTTAGAAGAGTACTAGGTTAAATTTCTCACCTTGAGTAAGATAGATTGAGCACTGGAAACAAACTTGAACATATCACCGGGAACTTTTTCGATATTAGGGTGATCGTGAGAGTTAGCAGTAACATGAGGAAGATCATAAAGTGTACATTTTAGATGTGGAAAATATTTTTAGATTGCCATGATTGTTGTTCCATTTCCTCCACCAATATCAACAAGAGAATCCAAAAGCATTGTAGCTTTTTAAATACTTCCATATATCCATTCCCATTCCTTTCTCAAATGCTTTCGCACTTCCGTTTCCAAAAACTTCTTTGATATCCTGCGATGCAACCATGAAATCTTTTTGAGCCATGCCTAGTATCATCGGCACCATACATCTCTGCATCTCTTAAAAGTAGAGTACCGACCGATTTAAGCGAGTAAACCTTCTCAACTTCGCTATTAAAAGTTTCTTGTTCTAAGATATTCAGGTGTACCAAGTATCTTACCAATTCTGTACAAGTGCTCCCAGTGCTCAATCTATCTTACTCAAGGTGAGACATTTAATCTGTGGTTTCGGGTTGTGCATTTGTGTTTCGAGTTGTTTTTATAAGTGCTCCAAAGTCTAGCTAACTGGTGTTTGAGGGTAAAAACTGATTCTACCGTTTTTGGTAGATTTGGGTGTGTTGATGAGAAACGAATTCAAACCCTAAACAAATGTACTGCACATGATTACTTTTAGATTCGAGAGATCAATCTGTAAGACTCTGGCCTAAACCAAGAAATGGTCGTTCCAGATTCAATTCGGTCACAAAGTGAAGGAGAAGGGTTGATCTTATGGAGGGAAGCTAAGAAAGTGTTTGAGATCAAAATGTTGAATTATGAAGGTGTGGTTGTTTTATGACTTGTATCAGAATGTGGAACTGTCTTGCAGAATGTAAGCTTATCAGTTCTCGGTGTTTTCTAGATACTTGTGTTGATCACTTGTTTTCTTTTTTTTTGTCGAAATAGGTCGAAAACCTATTTATACAAGTCATGATTGAGCATACCTGATCTCGTAGGAAGTGGAGACAGTTAAGTAGTGGAGAAGTGGAGTCGTGTAAAATGTGGTGACCATCATGTTTCCATCACGAGGGAAGACTGGTCAGCCTTACACCCACTACTCACTTACTGCTCACTAACCGTCTGCCTTTTCCTGACATTTTCTCGTAATGGGCGCGTTGCATGCCGCACGCTGTAAACCGCCAGACCAACACCCCAGTGAGCATCCCCCAGTTTGTGACATGTTTGATGTCTCGAGTATTTTCGTAGAAAATATGCAGCAGATTGCTGAGTGGGTCTTGTGTGCAAGACCTAGTTATTCTGACCAATCGCATGCAAACTAGGCGGCAGGTGATCATGTGTGGCGATCTAAAACATGAGACTTGCTGCAAGAAATAGCGTGTGGCGCTATTAAGTTAGTCTTGGTTGATAGCCTAAGATTTAATCTAGGTCCGACAATTCGGCTGGCGAAGTTGGACGGTCGAGATTGTAATTTATGAAAGAGGGTGGCCATTGATTATGGCCACATCTCGTTAGCGCCTATCAGTGGCATAGTGGCGTAATGGCGCGACCACTATATCTTGGCATGTTGGTGTTAGATCCAAATATGACCCAACAATATTATCTCTAGTTTCCGTATCAAGCTTAATGCCTTAGGTGTCATTATTTGGCATGGGACGGCATAGCAGTCTTAACCAAATTAGGCTTTGGCATGTTAAATCCATAATTAGTGTGTGTGTCTATGTTGACGTGACGATCACTAGGTGTTGGCGCAGTTTGGCTTTATTTAATACGTGTGGTGGATTTATAGCGACCTGATTGGTCGATGGAAAGGGGGCCGACAAGCGGCATAGGGCCGGCCTCATTCTAAGTGCATGTGGCGCATTTAGAGCGACCTGATTGGTCGATGGAAAGGGGGTCGGCAAGCAGCATGGGGTCGGTGATGTAGTTTTTCAAGTAGTAAATAAAGTTCGTTCAACTCTGACTTGTGTAGACTCGATTCTAGACTTAAATACTAATTCTAATAAATATATACAAAAATATGGTAGCAGTATCGGGAGAAACTGGGACTTAGGATTCCACCAAACTCACAACATAAGGTTCAAATATTAATTCTTTTAACAATTATAGATCAATAAAGACATGGACTCTTATTTTTGCCAAGGTAGATTCTCAAAACTTTAGTTGTAAATCCTAAGCATGGGACATCAAAACATATAAGCAAGCATGACCCATCAAACGTGATGACAACTAATTAATCAAAATCATAATTCAATTTTAATTAGTGCAAAAGTCATATAAGAATTAAATATAATTACCCAAGTATGATATTAGGCTTCCTCCGTCATCCCAGTGTTGGGGTTTAGCTCTTCATGGTGAAAACACTCTCAAAATAATATCTCATGGCTCAAAAGGTGTTTTTTATTGAAGGTATGTTAGAAAAGAATGAAAGTAGCTTAATCGTAACAGTTATAATTGTTACAGATCGAGTGTTACAAGGAATTGTTGCAAACTGAACATAATTGTTACTAATGGACTGTTACAGAATTTGAAACTTAAGACCCTATGAACGACTGTCCTGCACAGTTGTATGTTCTTCAGCTTCGTTTTCTTCTTGCTGCTGCTGCAACTCCTCCTGCAGCCTGATTCTTAGCTCTGCAGCGTACTCCCCAAAGTCTCCACACCTTCCTTGACCTCCCAACTGGCTATATATACACACCCGGCTAAGAAAATCTTCAAAATATCTTTTTTTTCTTTTATCAGAAGTCTCGGACTTTTCTTTCCCTTTTTCTTCCTTTTCAACGCGTCTTCTGTCTTTCCAAAACTTCCCAAATGCCCTATAAAGATTAATACGAATCTAACAGAATATATGGTTCATTACTGCACGAAACTTCCAAGAATACAACCAACAGAGTCTGAGTTAACTTGTATTCCCTGTTTAATCGAAATATACATAGAAACATTCTTTCTTTCGAAACAAACTCTCTTACCAACCCTGTTTCGATGTACCGTATCATTCCAAAACCAAACTGTAGACAACTAATGATAAAATATCGTTTAAATCAAGACCAGATAATTCCGATGCTAAGAAAAATTCTGAGAACTCTCCACATTCCCTGTTTTGCTTCGGACCATTATCCAATCAAATTCGGTCCATTTGATAAACTATACCAACATTGTTTGGTCCAATCCAATCCATTCCAACACAAATCAGCCATTGAATCTCTCTCTAGCACACCCGAAAATCGAGCCTTAATATGTTCTTTGCTGCCAAAACTTTCCCGCCAAATTTGAGGATTTGAATTGTTGAAGATGACCTCCCATTATCCAGACCAGGAGTGCGAATAATAGGTGAGGTGTAAATAGCAATTAGGGTGCCCCTTAGTAATCGAGGTACCCCTTATCCAAGCTGGGGGTCCGAATAGCACGTGTCCTTCTGAGGCGCCTTTTGCAACTTTTCGAGCCGATTTTTCCAAAAATGTTTATTGGCCAAAAATACCTACACATACATAAAACACCATAATAAGTACAAAAATGAGCCCTAACAATATATAGAATTGAGACAAATCGGACACAAAAATGTGTCCATCAAATACCCCCAAACCTATTATTTGCTAGTCCTCGAGCAAATCAAATATAGAAAAATAAAATCCTAAATCACTGACGCAGGCATCGTCGATTGCATTTAGCGTATGCAATAATCCTTTAAACCCCTAGGTGGCCCTAGTGGCCGAGTTATAGTCTCGGGAGGGCTTACAAGCGATATACCCACAAAACCTTTACTCCAGACCTTAGCTATCTACGCAGAACCTTGGAAGGCACTAAAGAATCTCCTTGGTTGACATACTTATTGACTACAAGAGGAAATACCCTGATGCGAAATTCCAATTGTTGTACACGAGTTTGCACTCAAGCATACTAAAATTCATATATAAGTGACAGAGCTCTACTCAGATAGTCGCACTATGGACATCAATATCCGGAGTCAAAACTAATCACATGGATAGATCAAGAAGATGAATATAGAGAAAAACATAGATGGTTTTGATGTTTACTAAGTGAACGGCGTTTCCCATATCTGTCTGAAGGCCTCCGCCAAAATGAAGCTATCCTAATGGATTGAGATACTAGTCTGACTAATATCAACACACTGGTATATACAAGGGAACCAGTGGTCGATAACCTAACTCTAGGTCAACACAACTGGCATATACAAGGTTACCAGTGGTCGACTTTATTGAATTTATTCCTTTTGGTCAAATGGTCTGGTCTCAATTTCTTTCCTTTTTTTTCAACCTTTTTTTTTCATGGTATCTCAATCACTCTAATTCACCCTAGCATTGGTAACAACTTGAATCGTGAGACCCACCAAATCACTTAGAAACATATTTAAAAAGAAAAATAAAAACAGAAGTGAAAAGGACTCAACGAGATATGGCGAAACTACCATGTTATTTCTAACACCTGAGCTTTGTGTTTTTATGAATAGACTCTTTAGATGTTTCCATCTAATCAGATTGGTTCCTCAACTCCTACAACCAAAATGCTTCCATCCACTTAGATTGGTTAGTGCAGTCCTTAATAGGCATAAATTTCTAGGCTCTGGAATTTATTTATTGCGACTAAAAAGTTTCTCCCATACCCCCAAACTTAAATCTAACATTGTCCTCAATGTTCTAAAGATAAAATTAAAAGCATGAACAAGGAGAAACTGTTACCGTTTGAAATAAAAGAGATAAGGAAAGATATTACCGTGTTGCATGAGATTGGGTTACCTCCCAAGAAGTGCTAAGTTTAACGTCTTCAGCCAGACATAAGAAAGGATTAATCACCTCGTATCATAAAGTAATATCCGAAATATCTGTAGGTCATCAAAACCAAATAGAGCTATCACAAGTAAAAGGAATCTGCAACATGCCAAGAAATTTAACAAATAAAGCGCACCCTTGTCTAGTTTCCTGTTTAAGACAACTACATCTAGATGTGGTTCAGGTTCAGGCTCTATGAAAGGGTCTAGATAAAATATTTTCATGCACTGGAATTCCTCAAAGCTAAGGTCCGGTTCAGGTATTAGAGTCTGGAAAAACTCAAGTAAAAACTTAGAAGCACATAATAATAACCTGAATAATTGTGGATCGCTGACCACAATGAGAGTGGTGGTCTTCCTTAAAAAAATTTGTCGACCCTAATCTCCTAAAGTAATTAGGTTTAGTATCAAAACTTAATAATTGACACATATGAAACTTATACGTTCCCACAATTGGTCGAAAAATATTTGGTGGGAAAACAAAGTCAATCTGGATATCATAGCCTGGGTAAACCACATCAACCAGAGGATGGGTTTCTAACAACTGAACTTCCTTATGGACATCACTAGGTTCAGGAAAACGTGTATGAAGATAATCTTGTAAAATGGTTGAGGCACATATGTCAAGTCCCAAGTGAGGGACCTTTCTAATAGTTAAAGTACATAGAGAATGATAATCACCCCCAAACTTAGAGTTTTCAGTGTCTCTAGAAAGACTAGTCACAACTTCCCTAATTTCAAGGTCATATGATTCCTGAAAATGGTCAATTGATTCTTCTAAGTTAGGTTCATCCTCACTCATCTCTACGAGTTCACTTTCTTTGTCTAAGACTAATGTTTCTAAATCGCTAGACTCTAAAACAGTATTCTCAGAAAAAACCCGTTCCTCTAAACCATTATTAGCTTCGTAATCAAAAGGATATACTACATCGTTTAAAACGGGGGTATCTCTAGTCAAATCCTCGTCCTTTTGAATAGGTGAATAATTATTAAAATTATTTGGATTTGAACTAGAAACATTATCATTATTAAGCTCAATTGGAGTAACAAATTCCTGATCACTATGCCTACTTATTTCAAATTCTTCATTAACACTATCCTCATCATAATCATCATTATAATAACATGAAAATGGTTGAACCTCATCTAAACAAGTAATGTTACCAATTTTATCCTCGTCATCTTGATTATGTGAATAATTATCTTCATTTTCAAAGGTACTATTGGAAACACTATATTGGAAATTAAGAGCAGTTATGTTCTGGGCCTCTAACAAAATATTTTGAGTCGACTCACATGACTTCCTGATTGAATCTAGGAAATAAAGTTCACTCGTTGCGTTGCTTTCGTCCATAACTAAGTTATTCATTTCTGCTAACTTACGTGTCGACTCAGCTAACTTACGTGTTGACTCTAGTATAGAGAAATTTTGCTCGTATGACCGGTTGGCGTGTGGATAATAATTGGGATCACCATGGTATGGAACATAACCTTCAAAAGGCTGATGTTCCCAACCATTATTCACACTATGGTCAAAGTAGTAACGTCCATTTTGAAACTCAGTCTGATATTCGTTGTATTGTCTATTGTAATACCAGTTCGACATTCTATTGCAGGGGTGTGAGTTATCACACAAAATAAAACCTATTGACAGGGGATTCGTGGGTGTATAGATTCTTACCTCCCGTACCAGACGGGCGATGAACCGTTGAAGTCGACTCAGGCCACCGACTCCGATGTCAGTGTACGAACCCAAGGGGCCGAGACAGTATCGTAATTGTCGTCCTTCCCTGCAAACAGTTGATATTTAATTTTGACCCTTCCTTAGGGTTTAAAAATAATGTCCAAGAATGTCCAAAAAGTCCAAAAATAAAAATGTCCAAAAAGGAAAAGAAAAATTACAAAAATAACACCCAATTTACAGTTTCTAAAAATAAAACAAAATAACTATATACAAAATCTTCTTCTTCACTCCTTTCGGATTCCTCTTTTCTTTCATTCTTTGGCGATGCTTTCCTTTTATAACACTTTTTCTTCCCTTGTAGCTTCGCTCCAAATATGAAAAGAATCGAAAAATACCAAAACGCGTAAAAAAGAACAAAAAATAATAAAAATAAAAAGAAACCTAAAACAAATCTAAATACAAGTCCGCGTCGGCGACGCCAAAAATTGATGTAGTTTTTCAAGTGGTAAATAAAGTTCGTTCAACTCGGACTTGTGTAGACTCGATTCTAGACTTAAATACTAATTCTAATAAATATATACAAAAATATGGTAGCAGTATCGGGAGAAACTGGGACTTAGAATTCCACCAAACTCACAACATAAGGTTCAAATATTAATTCTTTTAACAATTATAGATCAATAAAGACATGGACTCTTATTTTTTCCAAGGTATATTCTCAAAACTTTAGTTG
Organism: Papaver somniferum; assembly: GCF_003573695.1. Lineage (NCBI taxonomy): Eukaryota > Viridiplantae > Streptophyta > Magnoliopsida > Ranunculales > Papaveraceae > Papaver > Papaver somniferum. Next base: position 78,556,533 of record NC_039362.1, read on the forward strand.
TAAATCCTAAGCATGGGACATCAAAACATCTAAGCAAGCATGACCCATCAAACGAGATGACAACTAATTAATCAAAATCATAATTCAATTTTAATTAGTGCAAAAGTCATATAAGAATTAAATATAATTACCCAAGTATGATATTAGGCTTCCTCCGTCATCCCAATGTTGGGGTTTAACTCTTCATGGTGAAAACACGCTCAAAATAATATCTCATGGCTCAAAAGGTGTTTTTTATTGAAGGTATGTGAGAAAAGAATGAAAGTAGCTTAATCGTAACAGTTATAATTGTTACAGATCGAGTGTTACAAGGAATTGTTGCAAATTGAACATAATTGTTACTAATGGACTGTTACAGAATTTGAAACTTAAGACCCTATGAACGACTGTCCTGCACAGTTGTATGTTCTTCAGCTTCGTTTTCTTCTTGCTGCTGCTGCAACTCCTCCTGCAGCCTGATTCTTAGCTCTGCAGCGTACCCCCCAAAGTCTCCACACCTTCCTTGACCTCCCAACTGGCTATATACACACACCAGGCTAAGAAAATCTTCAAAATATCTTTTTTTCTTTTATCAGAAGTCTCAGACTTTTCTTTCCCTTTTTCTTCTTTTTCAACGCGTCTTCTGTCTTTCCAAAACTTCCCAAATGCCCTATAAAGATTAATACGAATCTAACAGAATATATGGTTCATTACTGCACGAAACTTCCAAGAATACAACCAACAGAGTCCGAGTTAACCTGTATTCCCTATTTAATCAAAATATACGTAGAAACATTCTTTCTTTCGAAACAAACTCTCTTACCAACCCAGTTTCGATGTACCGTATCATTCCAAAATCAAACTGTAGAAAACTAATGATAAAATATCGTTTAAATCAAGACCTGATAATTCCGATGCTAAGAAAAATTCTGAGAACTCTCCACATGCCCTGTTTTGCTTCGGACCATTATCCAATCCAATTCGGTCCATTTGATAAACTATACCAACATTGTTTGGCCCAATCCAATCCATTCCAACACAACTCATCCATTGAATCTCTCTCTAGCACGCCCGAAAATTGAGCCTTAATCTGTTCTTTGCTGCCAAAACTTTCCCGCCAAATTTGAGGATTTGAATTGTTGAAGATGACCTCCCCTTATCCAGACCAGGAGTGCGAATAACAGGTGAGGTGTAAATAGCAATTAGGGTGCCCCTTAGTAATCGAGGTACCCCTTATCCAAACTGGGGGTCCGAATAGCACGTGTCCTTCTGAGGCGCCTTTTGCAACTTTTCGAGCCGATTTTTCCAAAAATGTTTATTAGCCAAAAATACCTACACATACATAAAACACCATAATAAGTACAAAAATGAGCCCTAACAATATATAGAGTTGAGACAAATCGGACACAAAAATGTGTCCATCAGTCGGCCTCATTCTAAGTGCGTGTGGCGCATTAAGAGCGACCTGATTGGTCGATGGAAAGAGGGTCGTTAAGCAGCATGGGTCCGACCTCATTCTAAATGCATGTGGCGCATTTAGAGCGACCTGATTGGTCGATGGAAAAGGGGACCGACAAGCAGCATGGGGCCAGCCTTTTTCTAAATGCATGTGGCGCATTTAGAGCGACCTGGTTGGTCGATGGAAAGGGGGCCGGAAAGCAGCATGGGGCCGACCTCATTCTAAATGCATGTGGCGCATTTAGAACGACCTGATTGGTCGATGGAAAGGGGTCCGACAAGCAGCACGGGGGCGGCCCCATTCTAAATGCATGTAGCGCATTTAGAGCGACCTGATTGGTCGATGGAAAGGGGGCCAACAAGCAGCATGGGGACGACCTCATTCTAAATGCATGTGGCGCATTTAGAGCGACCTGATTGGTCGAAGGGAAAGGGGGTCCGGCTAGGGAAACATGGAGCGTGGCCATCCGGATACAGGTGGTGTCTGTTAGGGCGAACTGGCCAGCCATGTGGCGCGGCGACGCCTCCTCTTGTTGCTGCTCCTATTTGCCACAACTCCTCTTTTATCTCTTGCTTTCTGATTTTTGGTAGGATTTTTCTCCTACTAGTCCATGGCGGATTAATTTCCTAGCTTACCTAGGTTTGGTCTCGACCAATAGGGTTCGAGATATTGTGCAGAGCGCAAAAACCTAATTTTTTTGCAAATTGATAAATTAGGTTAAAGAACTGAATTTTGCGGGTTGCCGCAAAATCAATCAATTTTGGGTGAATTTTGCATACTGATACAAAAAATCACTAATTTAATATCAAAGGGAAGCATAACTTTGCGTGCCTCTGATTGAGTACTTCTACACGCATCTTAATCCTGACACTTCGGGAGATTCATGCTACTCGGCTGGGAGCGAGCATTAGTCGTCATGTCATGTCAGTATTAAGAGTTCAACTGGGGAACATGGCATATAATAAATACTCAAAAATTTACAGAACATTTGGGGTTGTTGCTACACGCCATTCTGAATAAATTTCATATAAATATGTTGAATTGCTCAAAACATATGTAAGTAAAGATGCTTGGGAACTCATCACTTTTAAATGGCTCAATCTTCTTTGCAGAATGACGGCGCATTAAATACAGGGTTTTACAATTTTATCCCTGAACTAAAAACCACCATCAACATTAAGTCCCATGCTTAGTACGTAACAGTGATATTATTGCGGGGTAAGCACTAGATGGTGACAAATAAAGATAAAACTTATGAGGCAAGGTAGACAGATGTTACCAGGATAAAGGCCTGCTAGGTCTTTGAGCAAGACCTGTTTAACGAAGTATCAAAGCACGCAGTGATCGTCTTCCTATCATACGTCAATTGCCTCCAGGTAGATTTCGAAATTTGCTAAACTTCATTGCGCTCAATTGCGAGAGGCCTTGACTTTAAGTTGCTTGGAGTCTGGACTGCTGAGTCGCAACTAAAATGTTTTTTAAACTCCTGAGTATTGACTGGAATGGAATTGCTTTCATCCTAACTTTTTATCTTATCGGCTCATTCTTTCCCTTCTGATTACGATGATGAAATGCTTGGAATGCTTGAATGGGAAAAATATTCCGGAGTCTTTGAGTGAAGTAAACGGGCTGAGAGGCGTTCTGTTTCCGACGCGCTGCTATCAATTCTTCAAGTACTTCGTTACAAGCGACATCCTTTCAACCATCTTCCGAATCTTAGATTGTTGTATGGAATGGGATGAGATTGAGCAGTCCCTAGTGTAGATGGTGGATTTTAGACAAGGGATAAAATCATAAAACCATAATTATACATGCTCCTGATACAGCAATCAGATGAGTATTGAGGCTCATGTATCTCATTTAAGCATGAAAGCTCATGCCACAAGAATCTCTGACTGATAATACTGTCTCTCAGAGTATATGTAGATGTGTAGTCTCTCATCTGAGGCAACAGCATATCTCATGAATACTGAGCAATTTCAGTAAGTTATTCTATATAGAACCGCAAGATTAGACGGCTCCTAGACAGCTTGCCTGCTAGTATAGAGCAATAACTTCTTCAGGATGTAACAATGTTTTCCCTGACTATATAGAAGAAGTACGACGCTTCAACAATCTCATATCACTCAATTCCTGAATAATTAATGCTCCTAGGCGATCGTACTTGTATAGAGTCATCAATTAATTATTCCTAAATTATCAGATTCATTAACCGAATTCCTGGAAAATATTCTACATTACATCATAATATTTCGTTACTTCAATTCATGGTTTTTCCCAGCAGAGTTTCATGGGTTAGTAATAAATATTCAACGTACGGGCATCTGAGCCACTATCGAGTAAGACCCGACCAAAATGGTGCAAGTATACTCGGCAATGATGCACTGACGAGCACCTGAATGCACGAACGAGCATTCCAAAACACGAAGAAACGATGAACCTGTGGAAAATATGAAGAAAATAATAAATAATAAAATATTAATCATGACGTTGGGGACTGTGCCCACCGGCCGGCTGGTCGTGCCGTGGCCAGTCTCACACCCAATTTTATATTTTATCATATTTTTATTATTTTCCTTGATCTCATGAATATTCCCTCATTTGAACAAAATTCCTTCGTTTCAAAGAAACTCCTCAGTTTTATGGTGTTTCCTTCATATCAAGGAAATAATAATTAATTAGGAAAGTGTTAGAGCATTGCTCGGTCGAACTCGCATGCGTTGCTATCTCAAGTATGTTTGTCAATGTAGTGATCAAAACTATAAGTCTTGATTTCTAGTTTACTATAGCTAAGTCTCGGATAGAAAGTGTAGTTGAGCTCAAGGACTTCATGGCGATTCATCATACAAGAAGAAGAACTACTCAAGGAACCGGTGGAACTTCTCGACAAAAAGGTATGTGAAGACTTGAACTTATCAAAAGTCTATCTATTTTATCTCCTACTTCTTGAGACAAACAGTCGTATGCTATATATAGACTTTGATTATACACAGTTGGTATTTCGAGCCGAGTATACCTCGCCTATTTATATCTCGAAATATGTGTTGGCAAGTTTTTCGCTTCGACCAAGTTTATCTTTACCTAGTGACGAAAGTCATGATATGTTTAAATCACTTTGAAAATTGCTTTGATGAAGAATGTTTCAATGATTGGAATGAGAGTTTAGATTACATAACCAATGTGGACATAAGCATTATTATGGAAACACATTTATGTATAAGTCTTATTACTTGAACCAAAGTTTGCGAACTTTGTTGATCAAGAGAACCGGAAGAATGGCGTGAGCCAAGTCCGCGAACTGTCGAAGTTCTCAAACCCGAGAATTTCTGCTGGAGTTGACAAACTAGTCTGTGAAGCTAAGTCTGTGAACTCAGTCCGAGAACCCAGTCCGCGAACCGGCAAAGTTCACATCCCGAGAATTTCTGCTGGAGTTTGTAAACTCTGCCCGGTAACTTAAGTTTGCGAACCAAGTCTGCGAACTTAAGAAGGTTATATATCTGAAGATGATTTCTGAACTTAAACTTAAAAAGACTAAGGAATGCAGTTTGCAAACCATGGCTATAAAATTTCATGAACCGATTCGAGTGAATCAAATCATCTTTGCTTCAGTTGTGTCTTGTGTAGTTACATAAGAATTCTTTACAATTAAACAACTCTCTAACTAGTTCATTTGAGTCATGTGAACTAGTTATGGTGAAGAAGAACATGGTTGATATGAAATGCTCATATAGATAACCTTTTGGTTAACTATTATTGAACCAACAAGTGCATACGTTTGGGTACGGTTAACAAACCTAGAAGCGTGCATTTCAATTGTGTGTAACAAGCTAAGTTTTCGATCTAACATTTGAGAAATATTAGGTTGAATCTAAAATCAGGTTTTCATCTAACGGTGGATATTGATTGTTTTGTTACCAATGTAACTTAATGGCAAACCCTGATTTGAAAGACTATATAAGGGGACATCTAGCGCCAATGCAAAACTAATCCCCACACCTTATTTGTGATACTAGTCTGCGTGCTAGAGTCAGTTCTCCTTTAACCTTTGGTTTTCTTCTTCTAAAACCAGGTTAACGACTTAAAGACTTCACTGGGATTGTGAAGCCAGACCGATACTACTTTATCGTAGTTGTGTGATTTGATCTTGCATCTTCTATAGTACGAGTACAATCATATTGATTGGCTTGAGATTTATATCTCCGATATGCAAGATATAATAAGTAATCACAAACATCTCCGTCTCATCGTTTGTGATTCCGCAATATCTTGTTTCGCTACCATACGATTAAGATTGTTGTGAGGTGATTGATAACTCTAGGTTGTTCTTCGGGAATATAAGACCGGATTATCAATTGGTTCATGTTCACCTTGATTACTATCAAAAGACAGAACAAAACCTTTTAGGGTTTATCTGTGGGAGACAGATTAATCCTTCGATAGACTTGTCTGTGTGACAGATTTGTTTGTTATCAAGTCTTTGACTTTGGGTCGTAGAAACTCTTAGTTGTGGGTGAGATCATCTAAGGGAATCAAGTGCGTAGTATCCTGCTGAGATCAGAGGCGTAGGGAGTACAACTGTACCTTGGATCAGTGGGAGAATGATTGGGGTTCAACTACAGTCTAGTCCGAAGTTATCTTGGAGTAGGCTAGTGTCTGTAGCGGCTTACTACAGTGTCTGTTCAATCTGGACTAGGTCCCGAGGTTTTTCTGCATTTGCGGTTTCCTTGTTAACAAAATTTCTGGTGTCTGTGTTATTTCAATTTCAACATTACATTGTTTTATCTTTATAATTGAAATAATACAGGTTGTGTGTTGGATCATCAATTAGAGTAATCCAACCTTTGGTTGTTGATTGACATTGATTGATCCTCGGATATTGGTCTTTGGTACCATCCGAGTTATTCCTTGTATTTGATTAGGACTCGCTGATTTCTATTAGCTCGATTAAATCAAAACAAGAGAGAGATATTAACCCCTTGAGATACTTTTAACTAGATTGAGTCTGACTGTCTAGTTGATTCTCTAGAAAGTATTTCGGAGTTAGTCCATACAGATTGCTAAGCGAAATATTGGGTGGTGTTGTTAGACCCCCGCTTTTCAATTGGTATCAGAGCATGCAAACACGTTCAAGACCTCAAAAGTCTGTATTTGTAGCGATCTGACTATATGGACCATAAAATCTCAATTGACGCTGCACCAGGTTTAAAAACCAATCATAGAAAAAAGTCTGATAAACTGGTTACTCTTCAAAAGGGGTTGGATGAACAAATCCGGATCAACTCTGATCTTGTTATCGAAATTACAATTCTTAAGGATTTGATATCGAGTAATGGTCCGTTGATGAGTCTGAGAAACTCCAGTTGTTCCTTTTTATAGAATAGTCGTATATCAGATAGTACTCAACGACCGGTTGTTGTGAAAACTGATATGACTAGGAACCACTCAGACAAACTTCAAATCTTTGGCTCATATTTTTGTTGTGATTCTTCCAATCATGTTCAACAAGTTTGTATGTCATTTCAAAAGAGTATGAATGTTGCAAGTAATATTTGTAAGAAAACTAAACGACATTTTGTTACTCTGAAAGAACATACAAAATCATCAGGAAACTCTAAACAGAGAAGTACTAATAGTATGGGTGCCTTTGCTTTAAGATCTACATCTCCTTTTCAATGGTTTCTTGATAGTGGATGTAGTAGACATATGACAGGCGATCTCACATGGTTTGTTTCATCTATTGACTATGAAGGAGGACCTGTAACATTTGGAGATGGGATTTGTTGCTACATCAGTAAGATGGGAACGATCAAACTTCCCGGTGTTCCAGAAATCCATGATGTGGTATACGTAAAAGGTATAACTGCTAATATTCTTTCTATTAGTCAGATTTGTGACAAAGGGCATCGAGTTGTCTTCAATGCAAATGGATGTGATATTATAGACAAAACTGGGGAAGTAATTTTTCAAGGGACTCGTGGCAAAAAAAACTGTTATCTACTAGATACTCAGTTTAAAAATCGTTGCAATTTGACTAAGGTGGAATCTACACATCTTTGGCATGAACATTTTGGTCACATCAATTATCGTCTTCTAACTAAGATCATTAACAAAGAACTTGTTAGAGGCATTCCCAAAATCAATGCAAAGATTGAAGGTGTATGTGGTGCCTGTCAGAAGGGTAAGCAAACGAAAGTTCACCATAAATCATCTCGAGATATTCTCACTAAAGCTCCACTTGATTTAATTCATATGGACCTCTTCGGACCAATTCAACAACCCATTGTTGCTGGTAAGAAGTATGCTTTAGTTATGGTAGATGATTACACGAGATTCACTTGGGTTGCATTTCTATCTCATAAGAATGAAACTCTTGGTGAGTTCAAGATTATTGTTAAAAGGATCCAGAACGAACAAGGTTGCAAACTAAAGAAAATTAGAAGCGATCGTGGAATTGAATTCAAAGACACCAAGGTATTTGAATTATGTGACAAACTGGGGATCATTCAACAATACTCCCCACCTATTACTCCTCAAGCTAACGGAGTTGCTGAAATAAAGAATAGGAATATTCAGGAAATGGCCAGGGTAATAATCCATAACACAAACTTACCATTGATATTTTGGGGAGAAGCTGTTTTTACAGCATGCTATTTGATCAGCCGTGTGTATTTACGGTCTAAAACCCTTAACACTCCTTATGAGTTTTGGTACGGAAGGAAACCCAACCTACACTATATCAGGGTGTTCGGGAGTAAGTGTTATATTTTGAAAGATAGAGAACATAGAGGTAAATTCGACACCAAAAGTGATGAAGGTATCTTTCTTGTCTATACTTCCGATAGTCGTGGTTTTCGAGTGTTTAATCTCAGAAAACAAGTCATGATGGAATCTGCTAATGTTATCATCGACGACATTAATAACTTTCGTCATGATAATCCCCCTGTTGAATTGCCTCCAACTGAGACAAATGAGAAAGTCAAAGAAATTCCAGAATCAGTTGAAGTCATCCCAACTATTACTGATCCTGACATTTCTAGTGACGAGGAGAAGAGCACTGATCAAGGCATTTCTGACGAACAAGAACGTGTCCCTCCACGACATCTCTGGGTTCAAAGGAATCATGATCCCAACAGTATTATTGGAGGAAGAGATTTTATAGCCAAAACTAGAGGACAACTTCAAAATATGTGCAATTTTGGTTGTTATCTTTCGCAAGTAGAACCAAGGAATATTGATGAAGCTCTAAACGATCCCTTTTGGGTGAATGCAATGCATGAAGAGCTAAATCAATTTCAAAGACAAGAAGTGTGGGAACTTGTACCTTGTCCCTCCAATATCAATATTGTGGGTACCAAATGGATATTCAAGAATAAGTCTGATGAATTTGGCACGATTGTCAGAAACAAAGCTAGACTTGTCGCTCAAGGATATTCACAGATTTAAGGAATTGACTTTGATGAGACCTTCGCTCTTATGGCACGCCTTGAGTCCATTCGTATTTTGTTAGCTCATGCTTGTTTTCTTAAGGTTAAGTTGTTTCAGATGGATATAAAATCCGCATTCCTGAACGAAATTTTGAAGGAGGAAGTCTATGTCGCTCAACCTAAGGGGTTTGAAAATCCTGATTTCCCGGATCATGTGCTAAAACTCAAAAAGGCGTTGTATGGGTTGAAACAAGCACCTAGAGCCTGGTTTGAAAAACTTACCACTTCTCTCATTAGAAATTTTTTTTCAAGAGGCGGAGCTGAAAAAACATTATTTACCAAATGGAGTGGGAAAGATGTGTTTATTTCTCAAATCTATGTAGATGATATCATCTATGGATCAACTTCTGAAAAATTTCCAAAGGACTTCCAAGTCTCTCTTGCTAAAGAATTTGAAATGAGCAATGTTGGTGAATTAAAATTCTTCTTAGGATTACAAATTCAACAACATAAGGATGGAATTTACTTATCCCAAGAGAAGTATGCTCGTGACCTTGTGACAAGGTTCGGCCTGAATAAGTCTTCTCCAAAATTAACACATATGCCCACTACTGGTAAATTACATAGAGACGAGAAAGGAGCAAAAGTGGACCAAAAGTTGTATCGATATATTATTGGTAGCCTCTTGTATCTTACAGCTACTAGACCTAATATTTCTTTCAGTGTTGGTTGTTGTGCCAGGTTTCAGGCGAATCCAGTGCCGGTTTCATGACCCCTTGGTCGGTCCTTCATCTCTTCATAATTTATTAGGTTTTATCACCTAAGGTTCAGATGAACATTGTTTGAATAAATGATTAAACCAGCATTTAATCATCCTTTCACCAACTAGTCTTCAAGAGACTTTGGTATTTGCTCACTCGAGCATATGGGTGCTACATGGTCGACCCATCATCCCATGTAGCCTGTCCCTCCTTCACCCAGTGATTAATTTTCAATAAACCATCAATTGATCATTAATTGATCGAATTACGGTTTCAAGTCCAAGGTTCATAATTCCATATTTGAACACTAATAATTTTACGACGATCCCTTGATCACCATTTTATTAATCATACTCGGTTCAGTTGCCAGTATCTTAAAATAATATTTTATTTGGTCATGCTACCAATAATTCATCAAACGAGCAATATTCGTTCAAATGAGTAATATTTGCTAAGACTAAGGAATATTGGTTCAACTATCAATATTCAACAATTCATCAAGTGAACAATATTTATTCACCTTAACTATCAACATTTATTCGATAATTATACCTCTCTCTCAACAGACACGTTCAATTCATGAGTCTCGGAATATTTTCAAACCACGTTCGACTCAGCAATACAAGGACTCATCGTCCCATGAAGTCAGCAACTGACTAACTAAATACACGTCTGCCTTGCAGACTCCACAATCACGAGACACCAATCGTGTTACATGGGGGATGTTAACTAGGGTTTTGGTCTGGCATGTGTGTTCATACACACGATAAGAATGTGAGAAAGTCGTGCAATCAGTTGAAGGAGTTAGCAAAGTAGCGTGTAGAAAATCAACCAAGTCTCCGCACGATGAGCAATTGGTTTTAACACGATTTCCACTTCCCCGCTCTTTGACTCCAGCAACTGTCACGCTTCATGGGATCAAGGTGTTTACAATTATAGCATTATAAATAAGTCTTTTAATCATGATTGAAAACAAAACAATCTTTGGTAAAAACATACAACATGAGATTAACAACTCAACGTCTGAGCAATTACTCTCAACAGAGCAAATTCAGTTAATCAGAGCTTATCTTATTTCTTTACGCAGAATACACAACACACCTACAATCTTCGATCACCATTGATCTCACATATTTCTCAGTTTCCCTCCTACAGATCGACCCATCCTCTCTTGTGATCGAATTGACTCTGAAACGACCATTGTCTTGGTTTAGGACGGAGTTCTACAGATTGATCTCTCGAATTCAAAGAACTCCTTTTTGCAGCGCATCTATGTGAGGTTTGACTGTTCGCTCGGTTCAAGGAGTTTCCTCCGCACGGTCGTCTCCTCAATTCCGTAAAAACCAGCAACTCGTTTTTCCCCATCTACAGATTGGCGACCACAGTGGGAGGTCATTCTCTCGGTTGTAATCTCAATTCTCACAAAGATGGTCGGTCTTAGATCCAATCAGTTACTCAAAACTCCGGTCAGTATCTCTCAAATGCTGACGCTTCTCTGGCTCATCCGAATGATTCTGGTAATATTCGTCATCCGTACTTTACTACTCCTTTTTTATCTATTAATGCATTCGATGAAGAAATTTTGTCACTAGCCGAACTGGCACGAAGGAAAGAGATCTTAGAAAGGAACATAAATCGATTAAAGGGAGCGATCAATAATTTGTTCAACTGCATGGTGGACCTGATGAGAATCTTAGGAGCGCAAGTTGTGGAGCGCTCATCCATCGACACTACCGATGCTAGCCCTCAATCCAACAGCTTCGCCACCTATGAGAAGCCGGTGGATCAAGAAGTCACACACTTGATTGAAAATCTACGTGAACTCTTGCACTTCTCAAGGGATCAACGTACGAACACGTTCGCTGCACTCAACCAAATATCATCAGACGTGCAACTAACTCCTTCATGCCTAGCAGTTGAAGATGCATCAATGTTGTCTGAACATTCGATCAACAACATCACCTTCGGAGAAGAAGATCGCATGGCAGATGAAGGGCATAATCGAGCATTATATGTGACAGGTTTTATCAAAGACTCTGAGTTCAAGAGAGCTCTTGTAGATACGGAAGCTTCTACAAACATTATTACTATGAAGACTCTCAAGGCGGCCAAGTTCCCACAGAGTAAAATTGTTCGCCATCCCATCTTGATGACAGGTTTCGAAGGAAGCCAGATCCATACATATGGATATGCATACATAAACTTGAAGGTAGGGCCTATTCAATCAAATGACAAATTTCACGTGATCGAACAAGAGCCTGATTATCACATGAGCCTCGGACGACCGTGGCTCCATGACAATAAAGTGGTTCCTTTGACGTATCATCAATGCATGAAAGCTTTGCTCAATAACAAAATTGTTCTTATTGCGGCTTCATCATCTCCTTACGCCCCGTTCTATGTGTTGATGGTGGATTTTAGTTCAGGGCTAAAATTGTAAAACCTAATTTAATGCACTGACATCCTGCAAAGGGTAAAACTGGTTGACAAGTGATGAGTACCTCTTCGCTTTATTCGAAGCAATTCAATGAATACATGAAATTCACCCAAAATGGTGCATACAGCAACGATCCCAAATATTCTGTGAATTTGTTTAGCATTATTTAATGCATGATTATCCTAGTATTTCATGTGTTGTTCCACGGCGAACTCTCATTATTAGCATGACATGACGACTGAGTGTTCACTCTCAGCAGAGTAGCATGAATCTCCAAGTTCCAAATTCGAGACATGCATGAAATACCCGTACAAGTTACGTCACTCTCTAACAAAGAAAATCGCACATCAGCGTGCTTGTATTAGCCCAATCGAGCATGTTCAATTCCCTAAAGGGAATCTATACTTTCCATATCAGTCTCAGAAACGATCGCGGCCACACAAGTTGGCCGCGCAATTTAACAAGCCTAGCCAAACCCTGGCAAGAATAGGCGATTGTCATGATGGCCACCGACGGGCCCACTTATGCCCTAGCCGGTCGGACGTCACATGAACGTCTCTTAGCAACGTCAAACACCAACCCTAAGTAGGGTGGTCGTGCTGCTTTATAGAGATTCGATCGAGCATAGACTGTTCAGGGCAGTCTTAAAATGATCACGACTGTCCAACTTCGCAAGCATGGATGGACGGATTAAATCATCCCGCGATTGATCAGTGAAGCGCTAATGCACACATTAGCGGGCCCACTCCTCACCCACTTGATCGGTTTTCTCACGACCTAGCCTTAGAGCAATGAACGGTTGCTCGAATTGAGGTTGGCGTAATGCTTAAAGGGTCGTGGAAACTCCACTAACGTCTTAAGTCGATCACAACCATCCAATTTCTCAAGCATACTTGGATGGCTTAGATCGCGCCTAAGACCGTCAGGGAGGTGCACATATGTTCACCGCCATCCCAATGTGGGTCCCACATGGTCGGTCTCCCCAAAGGAGGAGCATGGCCTGCCAAACCGTTTGGCCAAAGTTGCGCACGCGTGACTGTTCCAAAACCCTAATTAGGGTTTGCGGCATTGCATAACTGTCGTAGTTTGATCACGATCATCCATCTTCACAAGCTTGTATGGAGGGTGTAGATATAGATTTAAGAGGTCCCGAGAGTATCAAAGAGATCACTGTGGGCCCACCGATGCGCATGCAAGATCGGCCTAGGCCAACCATGGCTGAACGCCTCGAAACGCGCGCCCATAGGAGCCATGTCGACAGGGCTTCCGAATCCTTCGCGGCAATGGATTTATGTCGCAAATCGATCACGAACACTCATCTTTTCCAGACAAATTGAGTGGCCTAGATCGCACCTCCACAAGACGAAGTGGCATGGACTTGTACACCGGCAGGCCGTCTACACGCATGCCCGGTCGGTCCCACCAAAAGAGGTGTCCATTCTTGATTTCGGTCAAGCCAAAAAGTGATGCTTGCATACCTCTTTAAAACCCTAAAATCCATCAACAGTCGCAAACGCGTGTCGCAGATCATCTCGTCCGTCCAGCTTTGCCAGCTTGGTCGGACAGCCTAGATTAAAAGCTAGACGACCAATAAAGCATCCCGATGATCACCTTCCGCCTCTCTTCCACAGGGAGTGACCGATCAAATCATGGCTCGCCCAAGCATCCTCCAAACAATCGCTCGAAGATGGTTGGACGTGATGCTATTTTAAGGCGCTTGATCCGCGACTTATTCGTTCAAGCTTTAAAACAATTATGCTTCATACATATTGATTGTATTCGATGCAATACATGCATAGAGTATACACGATATTTCATGAATATCGATTTCCTAAATAACTCAGTTATTTAACCTAGCATCGTATGATACTTCCTGTGGGTCCCACGATCAACTCATTCGAGACATCAAGCATGTCACAAACTGGGGGATACTTACTGGGGTATTGGTCTGGCGGTTTACAGCGTGCGGCGTGCAACACACCCATTTGCAAGAACGTGTCAGGAGGCATGGACGCTTAAGAGGAGGAGGGAAATGGGCCAAGACGTGATCGTGCAATCACTCACACGACCCCACTACTCCATCACTCAACTTCCTCCACTTCCTATGAGATGATGGTTTTGCGCTCAATGACTTGTATAAATAGGTCCTTTACCTATTTCCAAAACACAAGAGACAAGCACAAAAAAACCAAGTGTTGTCACAGTATCCAGAAAACACCAGAGATGACAGCTTACATTGTGCAAGACAGTTCAACATTCTGATACAAGTCATAAATAGCTAACACCTTCACAATCTCAACACCTTCTTCGCTTCCCTCCCTAAGATCAACCCCATCTCCTTCACTTTGTGACCGAAGCAAGTATGGAACGACCATTTCTTGGTTTATGCCAGAATTGTATAGATTGATCTCTCGAATCAAAAGCACTCCCGTGCAGTGCATTTGTTTAGGGTTTAGATTCGTTTCTCATCCACACACACCCAAATTTACCAAAACAAGCAGAAACAGTTTTCGCCCATAAATAATTGGCGACCACAGTGGGAGATTAATCTCTCGGTTGTGAAGTCAATTTCTTCAATACCCAATCCCATTTGGTTGTTTCCAAAATGGTTGGTCTTAGGACTGCCCCAACAGTTTCAAATCCTGGTCGAAGTTCCTCCAATGGAGATACTCCCCTTCCCAACGGTGTATCTGATGGTGTAGCCAGAAGGATCCCAATATTTACCGAGTTAGCACGGGTACAAGAGATTCACACGAAGAACATGGAACTGATCAAAGAAGCGATAAACGGCATACTCGATCTCCTCGTCAAGACGGGGATTGATCCTCCTAAAATCAACAGTTTCACTATGAACCGAAGGCCAGTGGATCAGGAAGCGGCTTCTCTAGTGGAAAGATTGTGTGAACTTTTACACCTCTCGAAGAATCAGCGGGCGGAGACGTTTGCTGCAATTAACCAGATATCCCTGGACGTGCATTTAACTCTTTCACGTCCAGAAGCCTCAAAAACATCAGAGATATCTGTGAATAATGTTACATTTACAGAGGAAGACATGATGGCGGATGAGGGTCACAACCGGGCCATACACGTTACTGCGCACATCAAGGATTCAGAGTTCAAGAGGGCCCTCATCGACACAGGAGCGTCTTCGAATGTGATTATTCTCAAGACACTCAAGACAGCTAAGGTCCTCCTAAGAAAGATCGTACGACAACCTACCACGATGAAATACTTTGAAGGAAACTAAACCAACACATACGGGTATGTCAATCTGAATTTGTCTGTAGGGCACGTTCAGTCAAAAGTGAAATTCGAAGTCATAAAAAAGAATCCGGACTACCATATGATACTAGGGAGACCGAGGCTTCATGACAATATGATTGTCCCTTCGACGTATCACCAATGCCTGAAGACTATGTTGAATAAAGAAGTCGTTTGTATTCCTGCATCGTTGTCTCCTTACGCGCCGATTTGTGGAGTGGAGTTATTTGAACCAAGAGAAGCTCTGCGGGAAGAACCAGACAAAGTTCATTGCATCCCACTCCCCACGTGGGCGTCAATCCAGGAGGAAGACCGACTTGCATCATTGAGGGCTAGGCCCCACTACGCATCTTTGCTGACAAGGCGTTCTTCTTCATCCGGTGAAGTAGCAACCCACGTTCACACTAAGAGGGAGCGTGATTTTGTGGCGAGCCGTGAACACAAGGGGAAAACTGTGTACTGACGCCGATGTTAACAATTAGGAGGGGAGACTGATACCCAGTCTCTCCGCCCAGTTGAATGCTACAAAAACGATGAGCCACAAGAAGAGGTGTTGGATGCTCCACGACAGCTGCAAGACGACACCAACTCCATGACTGATGAGCTCGAAATCGTTAATATCGGGAATGAAGAATCTCCTAGGCCTATCTCCATCAGCTCAGCTTTGTCCACGGATGAACGCACAGAGCTCGTCCAACTTCTGAGAGAATATCAGGACATATTTACTTGGACATATGAAGAAATGCCCGGTTTAGATGAAAAATTGGTCACCCATCATCTGCATGTCATACCCGGATCCAAGCCGATCAAACAGTTTCTGAGGCAATTCAGGCATGAGGTGGAAGAGCAAATCAAGACTGAGATTCAGAAGTTGTTAGCTACTGGCTTCATCAAACCCATTCATCATCCGACCTGACTGGCTAATGTGGTTCAAGTGAAAAGGAAAAAAAGGACAGATCTGGTGCTGCATGGATTTCAGAGACCTAAACAAGTGTTGCCCCAAGGATGATTTTCCTCTACCTAACATCGACATGTTAGTAAATGCCACCAGCGGGCACGGCATGTTTTCCTTCATGGATGGGTATAGCGGTTACAATCAGATAAGGATGTATGAGCATGACGCAAGTAAGACAGCTTTTCGAACTCCTCTCGGAAATTTTTACTATACTATTATGCCTTTTGGTTTAAAGAATGTCGGCGCAACGTTCAACGCGCTATGACGGAAATCTTCCATGACATGATGCATAAGCAAGTTGAAGACTACGTGGATGACATAGTAGTCAAATCGAAAGCTCGGGCAGACCATACAGGAGTCCTATGACAAGTGTTTGAAAGGTGTCGTGAATACAAATTAAATATGAATCCTTTGAAATGCGCTTTTGGCGTTTCTTCGGGCAAATTTCTGGGATTCCAGGTAACTGCTGAGGGGATCAAGGTGGACCCATCCAAGACTCAAGCTATCCTCACGATTCCGCCACTACGAACTGTGAAGAAACTCCAAAGCTTCATGGGCAAGGTGAACTACATTCGACGTTTTATACCTGGTTTAGCCCAGCTTGTTGCTTCATTCGCCCCCTTGCTGAAGAAAGGAGCGAGTTTCGTTTGGACCGCAGTACAACAGGTTTCAAAAGATTCAGCGAATATTGTCATCTCCAGCCATCATGAAGTATCCCGTCCAAGGAAGACCGCTATGTCTCTACACTGCTTTCAGTGATACCGCCGTCGAGGCTTTACTCGCTCAAGAAGATGATGAGGGAATCGAACATCCTATATACGATTTCAGCCGAATATTGAGAGATGTTGAGCTCAGATACCCAAAGGAGGAAAAGGAATGCTTAGCCCTAATTCATTCCATTCAGAAGTTCAGACATTACCTACTATCCAACAAGGTGATACTCATATATAAATCTGATCCTGCGAAGTTTTTGCTTTCAAAACCGGTCCTGATGGGAAGGTCAGCTAAGTGGCTTCTCCAAATGTCGGAGTTAGACATAACGTGTGCATCGCCTAGAGCTATCAAGGGGAAAGCAGTTGCAGATTTGCTAGCAGCATTCCCTAGGGAAAGCACTACTGCGCTACGTGAGGACCTCCCTGAAGAATTTCCAGACATCTCCGTTGTCGAAGAAGAAGCGTGGTTGTTATATTTTGACGGCCCTGCCACTCCTAGCAATAATACTGGAGGGGCATGCGTAGTCCTAGTATCTCCAACCGGTGAAGTCTTCTCACACTCCTTCAAGTTAGACTTTCAATGCACTAACAATTCAGCAGAGTATGAATCCTTCCTTATATGACCGTCGTTATCCAAGCAAGCAGGGGCCACACGTCTGGAAATAAGAGCAACAACAGACACGCCGATTTTTTAGCAACGCTAGCCTCTAAATTACAGTTCAAAGGTTTAGAAGAAACCTTGACGGTGAAGAGGTGAACGGTAGAATCAACATGGCTTTCACAATGCAAAGACACTGGAACCTACTATTGGAGGACTCCGATCATTCAGGAGCTTAGAAGCTCGCTTTCTCAAGGAAAAGTCAGTCTCAAAACCTTGCAAAGCTTTTTCATGCTTCATGGTATGTTATATCATCGAAACCCGGATGGTTCCCTATCAAGATGTCTCGGAGATGATGAAGCACAGCTACAGCTTAACCGCGTTCACGATGAAATTTGTGGACAAACGCTGGTGGTAACGCTCTATCGACGTCTTCAACGCCTGGGCTATTATTGGCCAGAAATGGAGACTCAATCCCGGCTACTCCAAAAGTCTTGTTCGAATTGTCAAGCGCCTCCACACCAACTGGAGGTTTTCAGCATAAGTCATGCTGGGGACTGGAGAGAGCCTTATATTAGCTATCTCTGCGACGGAGTAATTCCCGCTAATCAAAATGAGGTTTTCAAGATGAAACAAAAGGTGAAACGGTGCGTATTTCACGAAGGGATCTTGTATCGCAAAAGCTTTGGAGGCGATCTATTATGATGCCTGGATGAGGCCGACGTCCTAATTATGTTGAAGAAAATGCATGAGGGGGAACATCAAGGGAAGAGGAAACTGTTTCTCCAGATACACGAGAAACATTATTGGCCGACCATGGAGGATGATGCAGCTGCATTTGTTCAAAGCTGCCACAAATGTCAAATTCATGGGAACCTTGTTCACGCACCTTCCACACCTTTACACTCGATAAGCAGTCCATGGCCATTTTATAGCTGGGGACTTGACATTATTGGGAAGATCAATCCACCGTCATCGAAGCAGCACGAGTATGTCATAACCGCGACAGAGTACTTCACCAAATGGGTTGAAGTTATTCCTCTACGAGGGACTACGGGAGCAATGATTGCAGCTTTCATTAAAGAATACATCTTTTGCCGTTTTGGTGTGCCTAAGCACATTATCACTGTTAACGGCACCCCCTTCGCCAACAAACGGGTACGAGAGATACTTGAAGTTGTTGCGATAATCTCGCAATAAGTAAAATTCTCAAAAATACATTTGATTGAACAACAAAATTGAGATTGCGAAATTCAGATACAATATTATGAATTGCGAGACTCTCGTAGAGATAATGAATTTTACTGAAAATAATCAGAAAAGAATGACAAAAGAGAAAAAGGCGAACCTTTATGGCGTACACCCTAGTTCGCGAATAAAATTTCGCAAGAGGAAAATGTAAGACCTAAAGTACGTCATATTAGGAGGTACCTGTTACATGTCTCAGGGAAAGGCTACACCGCCACCGGAACCTGAGTCATGGAGATTTGGGGTCAATAAAGCCCTCTGGGAGAGGCACCTTGGATTCTCAACTTAAGCATATGACTTAGGTTGGGCGACTAAGGTAATAAGGACTCTCCCAAGGAGTGCAGATCTGATCAAGGCGTCGAAGTACACGGTTGAGTCAAGAGTGCCGAGGGCGTTTGAAGCGTCCTTGCCATTCTTGACAGTCTTGGCTTATACTGCACTCAGCCCGAAGAAAACCCCACTTAGGGTGCAGTCTCGTAACCATAAGCCCTATATGTAAAAGGGATAAGAGGCTGCGAAAACAACTGGTTGTTGTTAAGACTGGATGGGAGGAGCTAACCTTGTATGGTAGAAGTACGCCTCCTTGAAGGGGCAACCAGGGGGAAGATAAGGGCGGCACCATCCATTAGGGAGCTGATAAGTGTCTTAAGACGCAAATGTCATGAGGCTTATTATTCTCAAGGATAATTAAGGCTTGTCATATTTTTGCAACAATCCTGAAGATGCAATAATACAAAAGAAAAAGATAAGATGAGATCAATGGGTTTTCGCATGAAAGTGCGAAGACGTCCTGCGATTTCATCGCAAGACGGAAATGTCATGGGGCTTCATTTTCGCAAGAATATTTAGGCCTGTCATATTGTCACAACATTCCTGAAGAGGCCATAATACAGAAGAAAAAGTTAAGGAAAGATCAATGGGTTATTGCATGAAAGTGCAAGGACGTCCTGCGATTTTGTCGCGATGACAAGAGGTGGTATAATAAGACCTTTAATTAGGAACATGTCTTCTCCACCATTTACTATTCTCAAGGAAACGGACAGGCTGAGAGCACCAAAAAAACATTAATTCGGATTCTCAGTCGAACAGTACATGACAACCCCAGAGAGTAGCACTAACAGTTACCAATGGCGCTATGGGCATACCGGACGGCACCTAGAAGCTCCATTGGGGTTTCTCCATATTCACTTGTTTACGGTGCGGATGCGATCCTCCCAGCAGAAATCAAGATCCCATCATCCAGGATTGCAGCAGCAAGTGGAGTCCACTGGAGCGAGGCTGAAGCATCTAACTCAAGAATCGCTGAGTTGGACACTCTGGATTTCAGAAGAAGCAAGGCGGAGGAACGTACTCAGGTGTACAGAAGTAGGATCTCCAGGGCGTATGACAAGACTGTGATGCCACGTGTTTTTAAAGTAGGAGATTTAGTCTTGAATACGGCCAAGCACATTCAGCAAGACATGTCTGCACCAAAATTCTCTACGAAATGGGAAGGTCCCTACGTGATCACCAAAGCTTACAGTACCGGCTACTACAAAATCATTAAGGTGGAGGGATGCAAGTTAGAAGCAGTCATTAACGGAAAATGGCTCAAGGCGTACCATGCTGATCAATGTCCCGCTACTGTCCCATGACATGACGATACAAGCATTTTTCATTACGCATTTGAATTATCAATTTGTTCAAAAAAAAATTGACAATAAGGAAGCGTGGCTTAGAAGAGTCCATCCAGCAGATTGTAGTTCCTTGAGAGCATCATCTTCAGCCTAGTTTGGTACCTCTCCGTCCTATCCTTCAAGTTTTGAACTGCCTGCTCCACCTTCTCTGATTCCACAGCCAGGGCCTTCTCCTCCTCCAAGATAGCTTTCACAGCAGGAACTACATTCACAAGGATACCAGATCGATCAACCTTGATGATGTCAAGACGCTGCCGCAACCAGCCCACGTTGAACTCCATGGATTCACAGGTAGATACCATGTTCTCCCACTTTTCAAGATTTGATTCTGCAACGTTGCGAATAGAGATGTTCTCCATCTCAGCAATCATGGGAACAAGGCAGTTTACCGTGGTGACCAAAGCAGATGAACAGTGCCGAACTACATTCCTGGTTGCGATGTGGCCATACTTTCTCCATACCTTTGTGTATAAAGGCAAAAACTCCTTCCGCACTAAGAATCCACCGACAGCTCGATAGCTGGAAGACAGGCATCTCATGTGGATATCAAATAAAAGACCCGCGTTGGGGTATTCATAAGATGAGATACCCGGATCAACATCTTCAAGGTCCGCGGGGATAGGCGTGTTTGAGTTTGAAGGAAGAGGACTAGTTAAGTCATCATCGTCGATAACCGTCACGCCTGTTCCAGTAGGGTATGTCTGCAAAAAAAGGGGAGATTATTCGCCTGATCATGAAGAACAAGCAACTGTTCGGAAAAGAAAAGGAAAAGGGGAACGAACCGGTATGATCTTCTTAACTCAGAGAACACAAGCAGAGGATTCATCATAAAGCTCAGGTTCACACTGAGATGCAGGTCGTGCACATTTAGCAGAAGACCCTGGATGGTATGAAGAAGATGATCCACTATTACTTGACATGATGGAGTTTCTGCAAGAAAATCCTATCGCAAAATGGTAAAAGTGATTCAAAATCCCTACATATACATATATATCGAGAAAACCCTAAAGAAAGGCTAAAAGCGACTGCAGCGAGGTATGCCCGATAGATAAGGATTCAACACCTACCGAGTCGTGCTTTCTTCCGAACCCTAATCAAGATCGGAAAGGTCGTTGGATATTCAAAAAGGAACCGACCAGCTCCTGACATTTGAAGCATAGGGCGATGTTCATCTATGCGGTAAATATGTATTTACTTTAGCTTAATCATTCTAGTATTTGAATTGTCACCATCTCATGCCTACCCCATAATAATGCAACCATTATGTGCTAGGCAGGGGACTTAATGTTGATGGTCGATTTTAGTTCAGGGCTAAAATTGAAAAACCTAATTCAATGCACTGACATCTTGCAAAGGGTAAAGATGGTTGACAAGTGATGAGCACCTCTTCGCTTTATTCGAAGCAATTCAATGAATACATAAAATTCACCCAGAATAGTGCATATAGCAACGATCCCAAATATTCTGTGAATTTTTTAGCATTATTTAATGCATGATTACCCTAGTATTTCATGTGTTGTTCCACGCCGAACTCTCATTATTAGAATGACATGACGACTGAGTGTTCACTCTCAGTAGAGTAGCACGAATCTCCAAGTGCCAAATTCGAGACATGCATGAAATACCCGTACATGCTACGTCACTCTCTAACAAAGAGAATCTCACATCGGCGTGCTTGTATTAGCCCGATCGAGCATGTTCAATTCCCTAAAGGGAATCTAAACTGTTCACATCAGTCTCAGAAACGATCTCGGCCACACAAGTTGGCCGCGCAATTTAACAAGCCTAGCCAAACCCTGTCAAGAATAGGCGATTGTCATGATGACCATCGACGGGCCCACTTATGCCCTAGTCGGTCGGACGTCACATGAACTTCTATTAGTAACGTCAAACACCAACCCTAAGTAGGGTGGTCGTGCTGCTTTATAGAGATCTGATCGAGCATAGATTGTTCAGGGCAGTCTTAAAACGATCACGACTGTCCAACTTCGCAAGCATGGATGGACGGATTAGATCATCCCGCGATTGATCAGTGAAGCGCTAATGCATACATTAGCGGGCCCACTCCTCACCCACTTGATCGGTTTTCTCACGACCTAGCCCTAGAGAAATGAACGCTTGCTCGAAGTGAGGCTGGCGTAATGCTTAAAGGGTCGTGGAAACTCCACTAGCGTCTTAAATCGATCACAACCATCCAACTTCGCAAGCATACTTGTACGGCTTAGATCGCGCCTAGGACCGTCAAGGAGGTGCACATATGTTCACCGCCAGCCCTATCTGGGCATGGTCGGTCTCCCCAAAGGAGGAGCATGGCCTGCCAAACCGTTTGGCCAAAGTTGCGCACGCGTGACTGTTCCAAAACCCTAATTAGGGTTTGCGGCATTGCATAACTGCAGTAGTTTGATCACGACCATCCATCTTCACAAGCCTGGATGGAGGGTGTAGATATAGATTTAAGAGGTCCCGAGAGTATCAACGATATCACCGTGGCCCCACCTATGCGCATGCAAGATCGGCCTAGGCCAACCATGGTTGAACGCCTCGAAACGCGCGCTCATAGGAGCCATGTCGACACGGCTTCCAAATCCTTCGCGACAATGGATTTATGTCGCAAATCGATCACGACATCATCTTTCCCAGATAAATTGAGTGGCCTAGATCGCACCTCCACAAGACGAGGTGGCATGGACTTGTACACCGGAAAGCCGTCTACAGGCATGCCCGGTCGGTCCCACCAAAAGAGGTGTCCATGCTTGATTTCGGTCAAGCCAAAAAGTGATGCTTGCGCACCTCTTTAAAACCCTAAAATCCATCAACGGTCGAAAACGCGTGTCGCAGATCATCTCGTCCGTCCAACTTTTCCAACTTGGTCGGACATCCTAGATTAAAAGCTAGACGACCAATAAAGCATCCCGATGATCACCGTCCGCCACTCTTCCGCAGGGAGTGACCGACCAAAGCATGGCTCGCCCAAGCAGACTCCAAACTCGAAGATGGTTGGACGTGATGCTATTTTAAGGCGCTTATCCGCGACTCATTTGGTCAAGCTTTAAAACAATAATGCTTCATACATATTGACTTTATTCGATGCATTACATGCATAGAGTATACGCGATATTTCATGAATATCGATTTCCTAAATAACTCAGTTATTTAACCTAGCATTGTATGTTACTTCCTGTGGGTCCCAAGATCCACTCTTTCGAGACATTAAGCATGTCACAAACTGGGGGATACTTACTGGGGTATTGGTCTGGCAGTTTACAGCGTGTGGCGTGGAACACGCCCATTTACAAGAACGTGTCAGGAGGCATGGACGGTTAAGAGGATGAGGGAAGTGGGCCAAGACGCGATTGTGCAATCACTCACACGACCCCACTACTCCATCACTCAACTTCCTCCACTTCCTACGAGATGAGGGTTTTTCGCTCAATGACTTGTATAAATAGGTCCTTTACGTATTTCCAAAACACAAGAGACAAGCACAAAAAAACCAAGTGTTGTCACAGTATCCAGAAAACACCAGAGATGACAGCTTACATTGCCAGTTCAACATTCTGATACAAGTCATAAATAGCAAACACCTTCACAATCTCAACACCTTCTTCGCTTCCCTCCCTAAGATCAACCCCATCTCCTTCACTTTGTGACCGAAGCAAATCTGGAACGACTATTTCTTGGTTTATGCCAGGATTGTATAGATTGATCTCTCGAATCAAAAGCACTCCCATGTAGTGCATTTGTTTAGGGTTTAGATTCTTTTCTCATCCACACACACCCAAATTTACCAAAACCGGCAGAAACAGTTTTCACCCATAAACATTATGATACTGAATTCCTTGAGTCTCAAAAGGATATCCTTGAACCTCCGGGAAGGATTTACAGTTGTATATGGTGGATTTTCGACAAGGGCTAAAATCGTAAACTCATAATTATACGAAGCTCTGATCCAGCAATCATACGTGAGTATTGAGACACGGGTCTCTCATCGAATTCTCAACGGAGAGTACTTTCTCTCAGAGTACATTTAGATATGTAGTCTCACGACTGGACAACGGCATATCTCATGAATATTGAACACCTTCAGTGATTATTTCTATATAGTATCACGAGATGGACGGCTCCTAGACAGCTTGCTCTGCTAGTATAGAGCGATAACGTCTTCAGGAACAAACAACAAGTTTACCCTGACTATATAAAGGATATGACTTACCGACAAGCTCATATTGGGATAATTAATGCTCCTAGACAGCTTGCTCTGCTAGTATAGAGCCACAAAGTTAATTATTCCTAATTACAATTGCTCATATTCCATGGTCGAATCTACGACTGGTCCCATGGAATGGCAATAACAATTGCTCCTATTCCATGGTCGAATACACGTCTGGTCCCATGGAATGGCAATAACAATTTATCCTATTACATGGTCGAATCCACGACTGGTCCCATGGAATGGCAATAACAATTGCTCCTATTCCATGGTCGAATCTGCGACTGGTCCCACGGAATGGCAATAAACAATTGTTCTGATTCTATGATCGAATCCACGGCTTGATCTCATAGAATAGCAATAACTATATTATCTCATTACTCCGATTTCATGATCGAATCCAAAACTGGTCGCATAAATGGTAATAGATAAATCTTAATTACTCCGATTCTATGGTCGAATCTACGATCCCATGGAATGGTAATGCTCACTTTATTATTCTGAATTCGTAGTCGAATCCTCAGCTGATCCTATGAATTAATAATAAACATCTTATTACTCAGTTTTGTGAATTAAACTCCACTGAATTCCACAATTAGTAATAAATAATCAACAACTGGGCGTCTGAGCTACCTCTAAGTAAGCCCCGATTCAAATGGTGAAGGTGTATTTAACGACGATACACTAACATTCACCACACGAACGAGTATTTCAAAAATACAACGAAACGATGAACCTATGAAAAATAGGAAAGAAAATAATAAATAATTAAAAATATTGACCAGGGTGCTGGGAGCACGGACACACGACCGACCGACCGTGTCGTGGTCAATCCCACGCCAGTTTTAATGCATTTTTATTATTTTCCATGATTTGATGAAATTCTCTCATATTATCAAATCTCCTTCGTCTCGAGGAAACTCCTCGGTTTCATGGTACTTCCATAAATCCATAAAAAATAATATAAAATTAAGGAAAGGAGTATGGGGCGTGACCATTGGCCAACCGGCCATGTCTTAGTCCCAACCGGCCCCACACCCCACGGTTCCTTATTATTTTATTATTATTTCTCTAATTTCATTAAAAAACTCCTTGATTTCATGGTATTTTGCACAAATCATCAAATAATAATAAAAAAATAAAATAAATTATGAAAAGCTCCTTGATTTCATGGTATTTCTCTCAAATTAGGAAAAATTCCCTCAATTCATCAAAAATACATGAAAAATACACAAAAATTAGGGAAACTCGTGGGACCGGGCCCAAGCCGGCCGGCCATGCCTCCCACGGTCCCACACACCCTTGTTTTTATTATTTTAATATTTTTTGCTTCCCTGAACTCATGAAAACTCCTTCAATTCATGGAAACTCCCTAAATTCATCAAATTTCTCAAAGTTCATGAATTTTTCATAAAATCATCAAAATATTATAAAATTAAGGAAAAGGCACCACTGGACCGTGGTCACGACTGGCCGACCATGCCTTGACCACGGCGGTACCACGCCTCCTCATTCCTTATTTTATAATTATTTTTCATCATCTCATGGTGTTTTCCTCAGTTTAGTCGAAACCCTAATTTTGGCATATTTTCTCGAATGGATGCTCAATTGCATGTCAGAAAATATTAAAATTCTCATGACTGAGACGCGGATTCCTTGGGGACACGAGCAGCTATCTTGACCGACCAAGATTGGATCTTTGGCTCACGGAAGCCGGTCCCATCGATTTTCACAGTTTTGACCTAATTTGCACAATTGCTCGTATTAGGTCCAAAACTCTTCCAAACACTTTGGATTTTCATGAAGTGATCGTCAGGCGGTCACGTGACAACCCAGGGCCGGTTGCATGACTCCATGGTCGGTCCCTCGCTCCGTCATAATTAATTAGGTTTTCTCACCTAAGGCTCAGACGAGCATTTTCGAATAAATGATTAAACCAGCATTTAATCATTCTTTCACCAACAAATCGTCAACTCTTCAGGAGTTCTTTGTATTTGCTCACGTGAGCATATGGACACTACATGGTTGATCCACGGTCCCATGTAGTCGCTCCCTCCTTCATCTCATGGTTAAAATTCTGACGAACCATGAATTGATCATCAATTGATCAAATTAGGGTTTCTGAATTCAAGGATCATTATTACAGATTCCAACCTTAATAATTTTACGACGACCTCATGGTCATTAATCTTATTAATTATGCTTGGTTCAACAACCAGTACTTTAATTAATATTTTGGTCACGCTGCCAATAATCCATCAGATGAGCAACACTTGCTCAGACAATCAAATATTCAAAAATTCATCACATGAGCAACACTTGCTCAGATGATAAATATTTGCTCAAACCAAGGAATATTGGTTCAACAATCAATATTCAACGATCTATCGAATAAGCAATACTTGCTCACTTCATCGTAAGAACTATACCTCTGTCTCATGACATGTTCAACTCATGAGTTTCAGAACATCATGTTCAACTCAGCAACTACATGGACTCATCGTCCCATCAAACCACGAAGTCATCAATTGACTAACAAACCACGAGACGTCAATCGTGTCACTTTGGGGGGATATCACTTAGGGTTTTGGTCTGGCAGTCTACGGCACGTGTGTTCAAACACACGATGGAATGTGAGCAGATCGTGCAATCAGTTGAAGGAATTCACGAGGTAGTGGGTGGAAAATCGACCAAGTCTCCACACGATTGAGCAACTGGTTTCAAACACGATCTCCACTTCCCCACTCCTTGATTCCATCAACTGTCACACTTCATGGGATCATGGTGTCTAAAATTCCAGTAATATAAATAAGTATCTGAATCATGATTGAATCATCGACATCAACAGTATCATCAATCTCACGTCTCATCGACAACACGAGATCATCAACTCATCAATTGAGCAACTACTCTCAATTGAGAAATTTCAATCACTCAGAGCTTATCGTATTCAAAACTCAGACACCCACAATCTTTGATTACCATTGATTCCACACATTTCTCAGCTTCCCTCCTACAGATCAACCCATCCTCTCTTGTGACCGAATTTACTCTGGAACGGTCATTGTCTTGAATTAGGCCGGAGTACTACAGATTGATCTCTCGAATCTAAAGCACCCCCTTTGCAGTGGTGCATCTGTGTGAGATTTAACATTTCGCTCGGTTCGAGGAGTCTCCTCCGTACGGTCGTCTCCTCAATTCCTTAAAAACCAGAAAATCGTTTTCCCCCATCTACAACAGTACTCCACTCCCAAACTGGAAGTCCATTGAATAAGTTGCTGACAAACCATCATCCTCAGATGCTAAGTCGATCAAGTTATCCGCTACACCGATTAAACGCCGCAAGGATCAGGTTTCCACCCCGAGGTCCAATTTCATAGCCAGTCATGACGCGGAGGGGAGGATCATTTATCGCCGACGCAAAGATTAGCAATTAACTGGGGAGAACGATGAAAAGTCTCCCCTCCCCGAAGAATCATGTCAGAGCGATCCATCACTCGAAGAAGAGGTTCAAGACGCTCCACGACAATTGCAGGACGACACTGATTCCACCACTGATGATCTCGAAACAATCAATATCGGGACAGAAGATGATCCAAGGCAAATTTTAATTAGTTGCGCGCTGTCACCAGAGGAACGAACGGAGTTGATAAATCTGCTGAAAGAATATCAGGATGTCTTCGCTTGGACGTATGAAGAAATGCCTGGTCTAGACAACAAATTAGTTACGCATCATCTGCATATCACTCCTAGCTCCAAAGCTGTCAACCGCCTAGGCAGTTCAGACACGAAGTCGAGGAACAAATCAAAGTCGAGATTCAGAAACTACTAACAGCAGGATTCATCAAACCTATTCAACATCCAACATGGATGGAAAACGTCGTTCCCGTCAAGAAGAAAAATGGTCAAATCAGATGTTGCGTTGATTTCAGGAATCTGAACAAATGTTGTCCAAAGGATGATTTTCCCTTACCCAACATTGATATGCTCGTTGATGCAACCAGTGGTCACGGTATGTTCTCATTCATGGATGGTTACATTGGATACAACCAGATCAAGATGTACGAGCATGATGCCAACAAGACCGCATTCCGTAATCCTATTGGGAACTTTCACTACACTGTGATGCCCTTCGGATTGAAGAATGCAGGTGCCACTTATCAACGAGCCATGACTGCCATATTCCACGACATGATGCACAAGCAAGTAGAAGACTATGTTGATGATGTGGTGGTAAAGTCGAAGACTCAAGCATCCCACCTCGAAGTTGTGAGACAAGTTTTTGAAAGATGCAGAGAATATAAATTAAAGATGAATCCTCTGAAGTGTGCTTTTGGTGTTTCCTCCGGAAAGTTTCTAGGATTGTTGGTCACCGCAGAAGGAATCAAAGTTGATCTAAACAAGATGAAAGCCATTACTACCATGCCTCCTCCACGCACTGTGAAAGAACACTAGAGTTTTATGGGCAAGGTAAATTATATTCGACGTTTCATTCCTGGATTGGATCAACTCATTACTTCGTTCACCCCTCTACTGAAGAAATGAGCGAGTTTTACATGGAAAACCGTCCAACAAGAAGCATTCCAGAAAATACAGCAGATATTGCTATCACCTGCTGTCATGAAATCTCTAGTGCAAGGACGGCCACTAATACTCTACACAGCTTCCAGCGATGTCGCTATTGGATCACTTCTTGCTCAAGAAGATGAAGAAGGTATCGAACGTCCGATTTACTACTTCAGCCGTACGATGAGGGACGCTCAACTATGGTACCCAAATCCGAAAGAGAATGTCTAGCATTAGTGCATGCAATTCAGAAATTCAGGCATTATTTGTTATCCAACAGAGTCGTGCTCGTCTCCAAGGCTAACCTTATAAAGTTTATACAATCAAAGTCAGCCTTGATAGGGAGACCAAGAAAGTGGTTACTTCAAATTTCATAGTTCGACATATCTTGTGTACCACCTAAAGCAATCAAAGTCCAAGCAGTTGCAGACTTGATCGCTGCTTTTCCATGGGAAGATACAACAATGTTACATGAAGATGTGCCCTTCGAGTTTCCAGAAGTCTTAGTCATCAAAGAAGAGACGTGGCTTTTATACTTTGACGGATCCTCCACCCCTAGCAATGATACCGGAGGAGCGGGCGTAGTGCTAGTATCTTCATCTGGCGAAGTCTTCTCACATTCATTCAAGCTGGATATTCATTGTACCAACAATTCGGCAGAATATGAAGCTTTCTTACTAGGATTGTCTTTGGCCAAGCAAGCAGGAGCAACACACCTTGAGATAAGGGGATATTCAAAACTACTGGTCAATCAAATGAACGGAGCATACTCTCACAAAGAAATGATGCTCGCCCCATTCAGAGCTGAAGCTCAGAGGATATTAACTCATTTTGCTGATGCAACGATCGTCCATACTGGACGAACTAATAATAGGCATGCCGACTGCATAGCAACTCTAGCTTCTAAGCTGCAATTCGAATGAGCAGAAAAAATAATCACAGTACAGAGGCGTGTTGTGTCATCTACTTGACTTGCTCAAGTCGAGGACGTTCAAGCAAACGATTGGCGAGCACCTATTATTCATGAATTGATCAGTTCTCTTTCAGAAGGGAAAGTCAGCCTCAAGGAATTAAAGAATTATTTCTTGCTTCACGGAGCGTTATACTATCGAAATCCTGATGGGTCCTTATAACGATGTCTCGGAAACGACGAAGCGGACGAACAACTCAGACGCATACATGAAGAAATCTGCGGACAGACGTTGGTGGTAACACTTTACAGAAAGCTTCAAAGGATGGGATACTATTGGCCTTCCATGGAGACTCAATCACGAATCCTGCAAATATCTTGTCACAATTGTCAGACGCCTCCTCATCACTTAGAAGCTTTGACAGTCCATCACACTGGGGACTGGAGGGAGCCTTACATCAAGTACCTTCGAAACAATGAATTGCCGTTGGAAAATAAAGAAACAATAAAACTCATTCAGAGAGCTAAAAGATTTGTCTTTCTTGATGGAATCTTATACCGTAAAATTTTTGGAGGGAATTTACTGAGATGCTTAGCTGAGCATGAAATCCCAATAATTTTAAAAGAAATGCACGATGGAGAACATCGGGGAAAAAAGAAATTATTTCTCCAGATTCATGAGAAATATTATTGGACGACCATGGAAGACGATGCAGCTGCACACTTCAGAGGTGTCATCAACGCCAAATCCATGGTAATCTCATCCACACTCCTTGTCTCCCATTGAATTCTGTGAATAGTCCATAGCCTTTCTATAGCTGGGGACTGGATATCATCGGGAAGATCAATCCAGCATCTTCGAAGCAACATGAATACATCATCACTGCAACTGAGTATTTTACCAAATGGGTTGAAGCTATTCCTCTCTGAAGCACCACTGGAGTCACCATTGCAGCCTTCATCAAAGAATACATAATATGTAGATTCGATGTTCCTAAACACATTGTAACCGATAACGGAACTCCTTTTTCCAACAAGCACGTGACAGAACTGCTCGAGGAATACAACATCAAACAAGTTTTCTCTACACCATATTATCCCCAGGGAAACAGACAAGCAGAAAGCACCAACAAAACTTTGATTTGAATTCTCAGTCGAACAATTCACGATAATCCGCGAATGTGGCATGAACAATTGCCTATTTATTTATAGGCCTACCGAACCGCACCAAGAAGCTCGATCGGAACTTCACCATAATCTCTTGTCTATGGAGTCGACGCCATACTCCCAGCAGAAATCAAAATTCCTTCAGCAAGGATTGCAACAGCCAGTGGAGTACAATGGGATGAAGCCGAAGTGTTCAACTCAAGAATTGCTAAACTGGACATGCTTGAGTCGAGGAGGGCTAAGGTAGAAAAATATGTAGAAGCATACAAACAAAGGATTTCCAGATCTTACAACAAAATGGTAAGACCTCGAACATTCCAAGTAGGAGATTTGGTACTAAAGATAACAAAACACATTCAACAAGATTTGTCTGCTCCCAAGTTCTCTCTGAAATGGGAAGGACCATATGCAGTCATCAAGGCAGTATCCAGTGGATATTATAAGATCTTAGCTATTGACGGAGGAGTGGAAGGAAATATAATCAACGTTAAATGGCTCAAAGCATATTATGCCTGATCCGTAGAAAAAACAATTACCTTTTCATCATTTCAAGCATTTTCGAAATGTAATTTATATTCCTCCAAAGAGCATGAAAAATGCTCCTTTGTTCATTAAATGTCTCATAAATGAACAAAATTTCCTTCATGCCATGATCAATTATTCTACCTAAAGAAAATCCTAAACTTATTCGAGAAACAACAATCATAAATGCTCATCTAGAGCACACCGTCCAATAACAGATAATTCTTACTGGACATCATCTTCAGCTTTGTTCGCAAGTTTTCACTCCTTATCCTCAGATCCTCAATTGCTTTATCAACTCTGGTTGGTTCCAAAGCGAGAGATCTCTCTTCCTCCATAGTAGCAGTCGACGAGGAGATAATGTGAGCAACAACGGCATCCTTATCAATCTTGATAATTTCGACGCGACGACGAAGCCAGCCTACATTGAATTTCAAGAGCTCACAATTCGAGATCATATCATTCCACATGTAAAGCTCTTTATTCTTGACATCCCGCAAGTTCTTCCTGTCCATTTCATCAATAATAGGAAACAACCAGCAATTGTGGTCAAGAGAGTTGGAAGGAAACCCCTCCATGCTTTGGTGGCGGCAATGTGTCCATATTTTCTCCAGATTTTGGTGTACAGAAGCGCATGACACTTGGGCACGATGAAACTGCCAACAAGTTGATTATCTGGGCAAGTATTTTCCATGGGAATGTCAAATGGAATCCCAGCAGTCGGGTACTCGCGAAGAACTCCAACATCAGCGTCTACAATGTTGATCGAGTCGTCGTCAACATGATCATCATTAATTGCTGCTACTGCCAGTTGTCTTTTCTTCTTCTTCCCGTCCTCTACAACATGAATATCAACCTGCAAATACAACATTCAAGTTCAATAGACATTTGGATAAATATTATTCAAGAAGTTCTCTGTCAAGACTTACAGATGTTTCAGCGCCTGCACGAGCAGGTTTGAAACAGGCAGGAATCTTTATTGTACGCTTGGGTCTTGCGCTATGCGGGGAAGAAGAAGAACATTGGTCGCCTTGGTTCATCTGCAACAAACACTTTCTTTAATCAGTCATTGACTATGCAAAAGAATGAAACAGAAACAGGAATACCACATACCAAATCGGATTTATTGCCTCCCCACTTTAATGGAGACACAGGAGGAGATGAACCGTTGTATGACATGTTGGTGAAGGTATGATAATCAATATTTTCTCTGTACGATGAAACTAACTCAAGAATGGAAGAAAAATTTCCGTAAATGATAAACCCTAAGTCTTAGAGATATATACAAGATACAGTGGGTACTTATCTTTTTTGAATAGTCAATTCAGTTGCGAGTTTTACTGAAACCCTAAGTTTCAAACAAGATCAATACTGGAGACGTGGAGGAAAATAACGTACTGGGGACTGAAAATGACCAAAGATGGACATGGTCAGAAAGTTGCACGGATTTGTGTATGTTACATGTTTTCTCAGCCTATGCGACGTATCCTAGTATTTTTCGCAGATGGAAATCACCAGGGCGAGCCGAAAAGAATCATGATGGATTTTGGCACATGAACATTGGTCCATTTCATTTAATTCAATCAGAAAGAATCAATATTAATAAAAGGGTTTCTCATTCAAAAAAAAATTCCTAATTCTGAAGTAAAGCTGTTCAAATGATCAAAGAGATGTCTACTACGAACACTAAGAAAAAAAAACATTCAAATGTTTAAACAAGATTATATTGGCACGTGTTTTGGCCAAAGGAATCCTGGAATCCTCATCAGAAGAGCTAGAGGAATAATCACTGTTGGAGGTCACCATTATCTGAGATTAAAAAGTCAGATGCATAGAAACCGATTATGAATTAATAATAACCTGAAAGGCAGTGGGATTTTTGGAAATAAATGAGGCTTCCTTAAACGGAGAGGAAGAGTGAGCATCATAAATATATCTTCCCAATCAAG
The DNA here is from genome assembly GCF_003573695.1 of Papaver somniferum. NCBI lineage: Eukaryota > Viridiplantae > Streptophyta > Magnoliopsida > Ranunculales > Papaveraceae > Papaver > Papaver somniferum. The sequence goes on from NC_039362.1 coordinate 78,590,368, forward strand.
TGCTTGGTCCTCTGATGCAATAAATCCTTGTCCAAATCCTTCTACATCTCCATCTTCCTGTTCATATTTAGTTTTCTCATCTATAGAAAGGTTAAAAAAATCTTGTATTTCTCATTTTACACTATCCACCAATGAAGCGTCGACTCCATGGTTTACTACCTGCAACATATATATGTAAAGGAAGATTATCACTAGGTAATAATTAGTGTAACGAAGTACAACTACTGGATGCAATCACAATGCTTGAATTTACGACATATATACCTGAAAGAAACCCGATTCTTTGCAAGCAGAATGAAGCCTATCCAATTCTAACTTTCCGATTACGGGTTCTGGAGATAATAAAATGCGCCCATAGGCAACAGAAGGTTTTCATCGGTGCATACGTATCGAGATGGAATTTCGGCAAGCGTGAGTTTAGCCAATTCTTGAACACTCGGTATTGTCATACCATTACCTAGCTTCACAAGTTTTGCTTTCTCCATGATTTTTCTAAATTAATTAATAAATCAATTTCTTATCGGAAATTCATAATGTGAAGTACTTATGTTTCTTTTTCTCTTATGGATGATCCTATATATATACTTAAAATGTATTGTGCACTGTTTTTATGAGTAATGCATTTATCTTTTCACTGAACGAAGGGTCGGAGCTACTAGTTTGATGTCTATGATTTTACCTAGTGGTCAAAGATAATCAACAACTAAATTAATACGATCAAGTTCTTGTTTAGAGCAACTGGCTATGATTGTGAAAGCCTAAAAAGGTACCGTGTTGATTTGCCATGAAACAATTCTGATTGTGAAGGGAATGGTGGCTTTGGTTTAATTTAATGAAACAGATGAGGGTATTTTGTTAACGTTATCTGACACACGTGTAAAATTTCCACGCGAATTTTTTGCTGACTCAACTAACTGAAAATTGGATGGAAAAACTAACGATGGGAGGAAACACTAATTTTAATCTATTTGGGGAGGAAACGCTAATTAGCGATCTTGGAAGGGGAGGAAACGCAAAATAGCTCTAAATTTTTTATATGTAGGAATTACTGGCTAGTCCAGTTCTAGCAGACCCAGTTAATGGCTAGTCCACCCGTGGAAAAGATTTACTCTCTAGTCTACTCTCTAGTCCAAAAACTTCGTGGAGACTATAAAGTGTATTTTATAAATTCCTAAAACACCCTTCCAGGTCTAATTAGTATCAACGCATGTAAATGTTACTAGTAGTATGTTACTACATACTAGTAGTATCAATACGGTGATACTACATATTAATATATACTGTACTAGTAGTAACAAAAATATCTTATTGTTACTAGTAAATTATGTAACTACTTTACTATACTAAACTAGTATACTAGTATACTACTATAGTATAGTAAACTAGTAAACTAGTAGTGACTAGTAAACTAGTAGTGACTAGTAAACTAGTAGTAACTAGTACTAGTAGTAAAATATGTAGTATCAATACATAACAAATATTTTTTGATATGTAGTATCAATACATAACATACTACATATCAATATTTAGTATCAATATATAACATACTACATATCAAACATACTACATATCAATATATAACATACTACATGTCAATATATTGTATCAATACATAACATACTACATATCAATATGTAGTATCAATACATAACATATTACTATTAGTATACTAGTTACTACTAGTATACTACATATGTTATTACTACAAACTACATACTAGTTACTACTAGTATATTACATACTACATATGTTATTACTACATACTAGTTACTACTAATTACTATTAGTATACTATACTACATATCAATATATAACATACTACATATCAATATGTAGTATCAATATATAACATACTACATATCAAACATACTACATATCAATATATAACATATTACATGTCAATATGTAGTATCAATACATAACATACTACATGTCAATATGTAGTATCAATACATAACATACTACATATCAATATGTAGTATCAATACATAACATATTACTACTAGTATACTAGTTACTACTAGTATACTACATACTACATATGTTATTACTACATACTACATACTAGTTACTACTAGTATATTACATACTACATATGTTATTACTACATACTAGTTACTACTAATTACTACTAGTATACTACTAGTATACAAGTATATTACATATGTAATATGTAGTAACATATGTATTATTATACGTAATGTTATATACTAGGGTTAGTAGAGTAATTTTACTCTTTTCAAAACTTTTTTGGACTAGGGAGTAAATATTTTTTGGCACTGGACTAGCCAGTAACCCGGGTCGGGTTTTCTGGGCTAAACAGTAAATCCCTCTTTTTATATTGATGACAGGAACGATTTCATGATCATTATTACAGATGCCCCCATAGGCAACATAAGGTTTTCATCGGTGCATACGTATCGAGATAGAGTTTCGGCAAGCGTGAGTTTAGCCAATTCTGAACACTTGGTATTGCCATACCATTACCTAGCTTCACAAGTTTTGCTTTCTCCATAATTTTTCTAAATTAATTAATGAATCAATTTCTTATCGGAAATTCAGAATGTGAAGTACTTGTGTTTCTTTCTCTCTTATAGATGATCTTATATATATACTTAAAATGTATTGCGCACTGTTTTTATGAGTAATGCATTTATCTTTTCACTGAATGAAGGGTCAGAGCTACTAGTTTGATGTCTATGATTTTACCTAGTGGTCAAAGATAATCAACAACTAATACGATCTAGTTCTTGTTTAGAGCAGCTGGCTATGATTGTGAAAGCCTAAAAAGGTACCGTGTTGATTTGCCATGAAACAATTCTGATTGTGAAGGGAATGGTGGCTTTGGTTTAATTTAATGAAACATATGAGGGTAATTTGGTAACGTTATCTGACACATGTGTAAATTTCCCACGCGTATTTTTTCGCTGACTCAACTAACTGAAAATTGGATGGAAAAACTAACGATGGGAGGAAACATTAATTTTAATCTATTTGTGGAGGAAACGTTAATTAGCGATCTTGGAAGGGGAGGAAACGCAAAATAGCCCTAAATTTTTTAATTGATGACAGGAACGGTTTCATGATCATTATTACAGATGCGCCCATAGGCAACATAAGGTTTTCATCGGTGCATACGTATCGAGATGGAATTTCGGCAAGCGTGAGTTTAGCCAATTCTGAACACTTGGTATTGCCATACCATTACCTAGCTTCACAAGTTTTGCTTTCTCCATGATTTTTCTAAATTAATTAATGAATCAATTTCTTATTGGAAATTCAGAATGTGAAGTACTTGTGTTTCTTTCCTCTTATGGATGATCCTATATATACTTAAAATGGATTGCGCACTGTTTTTATGAGTAATGCATTTATCTTCTCAGTGAATGAAGGGTCAGAGCTATTAGTTTGATGTCTATGATTTTCCTGGCTAAATTGGGGCCTATGCCACTTAATTGGGGCCTATAGCTACATGGCAAAATAGGGTCATTAAGAAGTAATTCATAAAAACCCCTTAACCAATTATTTTCTTAATGGCTAATTTACTCCTGATTAATTAGTGTTAATTCGGGTGATTAGTGGTAAAATATAATGTTAGATGTGAAATTAACTTGTGTTAATTAATCATCTGAACATGAAAAAATTTGAAATTTTGAAATTTTTTGAAGAACACCAACTCAGAATCGGTATATGTTGTCAAAAACATATACCGATTGTAACCTCAAAAACATACAAAGATTTTTTGAAACTAGCTTCTACCCAGAATCGGTTTATATGGACATGAAAATCAACCGATTATCCATAATCGGTTTATATTGGCATGAACGTAAACCGATTGTGGGTAAATTTTCTCTTTTTTATCTGTGAATTATGTGTTGTTAAACATCAAATAAAATTAAAATTCATTCTATACCCGAATTAATGAAATGAAATCGAGTATGATTTCATACTCATTTTATGATCGAGTATTAACTGGAAAAAAATGGGATAACCAGAATCGGTTTACGCGATACGTATGTAAAAACCGATTCCTGACATTGCACAACAGGAATCGGTTTATAAGAATGCTCTTGTAATCCGATTCTAACAAAAAAAAGATACAGAAAAATTGAGAACAATAATCCATTTACTCGACAAACATAATAAATCCGATTCTAACATTATACATCAACAATCGGTTTTTATAAGTGCTAATGTAATTCGATTCTTGTTCAAATTTCTCGAACCAGAAAACATATCAAGGACAATCGGTCTTTCTGGGCATGAACATAAACCGTTTCTATTTGCAATCGGATCACATATACATTAACGTTAACCGATTCTGATAAACCAGGAAAAAAATGATTTCAAAATTTTCAATTTTTGAGCAATTTTATGTTACTAAAACCTAGTTCATAGGATTGGGTTCAGAAGAAAAGAAGAAGAATCAGTTGAAGTGGAGATGGAAATGAATTTGATTTTGATTTTAGTTTTAATTTTATGATTTTAGTTTTATGATTTTGATTTTGATTTTATGATTTTGATTTTAGTTTTTAATTTTATGATTACGATTTGATGGGGACAAATTAGTAGTATTAATATTTGATAAAGGGTAAAATGGTAGTTTCATCAAACTTAGACACGCCCTATCATTCTTTATGGGTGGATGAAAAAATCCATAAACCCCAATTAAGTGGCATAGGCCCCAATTTAGCCAGGATGATTTTACCTAGTGATCAAAGATAATCAACAACTAAATTAATACGATATACCAATCAAGTGATGGTCTGTTCAAATACATGGCAAAATCAAGGGATGGTCTGTTCAAATACATGGCAAAACAAGGGATGTCTCAGTTATTGATCGGAGCATCGTCTTTGCTCAAGTTTTGTTGTCTGAGCTCTTGTCCCAGCATTTTAATGTTCTTTACCATATACCAATCAAGCATTTTAATGTTATACAGTAGATACTTTTGACAAATTAAACATATATGCTACTTTTATTTTGTTTTGTTATATTACTAGGGCTTAACCCGTGCCGTAACGGCACGGGCACCAATTTTACCTGAATCCTTGGTATATGTGTATTTCTTGTGTTATAGCTCAGGTAACCAACGAAGTACACAATCTTGCAAATAATCAACACCATTATACCCAAACTACTTTGAGTTGCATTCCAAAGAAACAAACTTAAATGGACTGTAAATCTCAAGAGAAAAAAACAATTAAAAGAAAAAAATCAGAGCCGAAATTATCAGTCGCAAGAACATAATACATTCATAATCGAAGAAACTCATCTTTGCAAAGAACCCACGTCCTCAAATGCTTCATCATCAGCCGAAGCCATATCCTTGAAGATGAGTATAGTTTTGAACTACACTCAGTTGGATAAATATTATGGCTGGTGATGAACTAACAGGAACGGATGTAAGAGAGCCAAAGCCTCAATCCTGCGGTCATAATTGAGTTTCCTGTGCTGTCACTGATCTTGCTTAAAATAGTTCTTTGAGAGAAATATATGAGTTTGGTGTGAACCTTCGCAGCTGACGATACACAAGGAAAATAAATATAATTCAGAAGATCAGCATCCTATAAATGACCACATAAAAAAGTATAAATCCTTATGCCAAGTTCCAAATGACCACCTAAGAAACAAAAGAAAAGGCCTTGAAAAACCAATTATTTAAAAACCCCAAAACGACTCCATTATTAGACAAACTGATTCAGAAATTTGATATAATCAAAGAGTATTTGAAATAATAGAAAAAAAAAATACTACATCCGTTTTTAAAAAAGAGATACTATCATTTTTTTTTTCATTTTAGCCTAAAAATAGGTCAAATTGAAAAGGTGGTGGTATCTCTTTTTAAAACCGGATGGAGTAATAAATAAACAATACTTTGGAATTAATAAACGTAAGATTTTTGCAAAATGGATCGTGGAACAAAAAAAAAAAGATTATGACAATAAATAGTCTCCTGGAGTTTATGCCAATGTAAAATTTCATTAGCACTACGATAAACATGGTTTGCATCAATTAAATTACTATTTTTGTCAGATCCAAATTTGTCAAATTAAGTTACAATGAATAGTATACGACAAATTACATTTTATCATTACAGAAACATGTTATGACTTCAATTAGTTTCCGAAGTTTAAATTAATCCTAAGCATTAAAATTGAAAATATGCCCATAACACTGTATTTTGAAAACGTACACGGTATAACCTTTTGTGACTGAATCATATCTGAGAGTAAAAATTGTAAGCAATTTCTGAAATGGAAGAGAAGAATACATACCGGCTCATACTTACAATGTCCACACGGACTGTTGGAGTCATATCCATGATTTCACTCTCTATACGTCCAAGCGACCTCAAACCCTTCTGTTGACTTTCCTTTTGCCCTTGCTTGATTGCCTTGCGGGCACGATTTTATCCTCCCATTTACTTCTTTGAAACGAAGAAGCTCAGCTTACAATGAATCACAAAACGCCGTGTCCCTGTATTGTTCTCCTTATTTTGAAACGTACACGGTATAACATTTTGTGACTCAATCATATGTGGGAGTAAAAATTGTAAGCAATTTCTGAAACAGAAGAGAAGTATACATACCGCCTCATACTTACGATGTCCACATGGACTGTTGGAGTCATATCCCGATTTCACTCTCCATACGTCCAAGCGACCTCAAACCCTTCTGTTGACTTGCCGTTTGCCCTTGCTTGTTGCCTTGCGGGCACGATTTTATCCTCCCATTTACTTCTTTGAAACGAAGAAGCCCGGCTTACAATGAATCACAAAACGTCGTGTCCCTGTATTCTTCTCCTTATGGGTTATTCCACATCGCTGAATACAAAATGTACTTCACTACTTATACCCCTCCATACTGCAGCTGGTCACTTAGACAAAGAAGAAGAAAAAATCACTAAAGAATATCGCATGACAACATCAGTACATTAAAACACTTAATGTATTTGCACACCCATGCCTAGGTTAGATGAAGGTTGTCATACGGCTGGAAAACATATTAATCTGAACAAAATATATAAAGATATTAGTTTCTGTATCATACTTTTTTGGTGATTCTTTACATAAATACGTGTGTGAAGCTGAGTGGCATTGGCAGATGGCTGTATAAATCAGAGTAAGTTTTGAGTTCATTTAGCCTAACAATGTTCAATCTCCGTGAGTACATGATGTCAACCATTCGATGTTCGTTATTGTCTGAAAAGTTGGTTCCATACAATAAATTAGAGGCACAATATCATAACTAAGCCCTATCTACAGCATACTACTTGTGTGAATGAAACAAATGATACACAACATGCATAACAACAATCAAATTGAAAGACCAAATTTATGATTTTTTCTCAACCCGTTCCTTCAGCTTATTAGCTTCAACCTTATAAAGAACCCACACTTTATCTTCTCAAAATTCAATCTAAAATCCATATATACAGTCAAGATTCAACAAATACCAAAGAAATGAAACATATAAAGAAGAATTATAAAGAAGAAATTGTATATCTCAGCAACCTCAATAACTCCAACTTGGCAATCATAATAGCTAATTTATCAATATCAATATCATAAGCTGAATTCCCAACAAAGTGTTTAGCATATTCAGAAGGTTCAGTATAAGTCTCTTTACTACTTTCCACCTCTACAAACCCCTCATCTCCACCAGTAGTCTCAATTCCGTCACTATCTTCTTCAGTTGCATGAGAAAAAATACAAAGCAATCATGTGCATTTTTAAGGACCACACCAGAACCAGCTAAACCTAGGTTACCTAAAGAACAACCATTACATTTAACAAACCTGATCTTGGTTTCCAGTCGGCCGTTACAAAGTGTTCTTGGCGACTTTATCCATCCAGACAGCACGGATCAATTAAGGGTCTAATGGGGACAGTTGTCCCCACTGGTTTTGTGATTTTCACTACAAAGGTTTGGGTAGTTCGCTAATTTTAGTACACCTGAGAACAAATTCATGGGGGAATAAACGGAAAAATGGTAAAAAAAAAAGGTTTTGTATTCCTCTCTTATATTCCAGAAAAATTCTCAAACCTGCAATTTATCGGGAACATAGAGAGATTATTATGTTCTTATCAATCTCAATCACAAATCTTTAGACCCAAACATGAACCACAGAATCCTTTAATAATCAAAACGAAAACCCCACAAATTCTAGATCATATCTTGTGATGCGGGATATGGAGGAGCTGAACGGAATGGAGGATCAAATAAAATAATCCGAAACAAATCTGCAATGTTTCATGATGCAACATTGATGGGGGAGGAAACAATTAGGTTGAAAATGATATGGCCCTAGCAATTAGGTCAAAATTTGGAGCACCATGGCATAATCTCAAAAACCCAGTAAAAAACCGTACCTACTTTAAATTTGGACATAGAAAATTAATCGAAATTTCATACAAATAATAAATCAAAATTTGGATCTTTAGGGAATCAAAGAAACAAACCTTTTTGTAATTTGGAAATACCTACATCTGGATGCACAAACATAAAATTTAAAATCAATCATCAATCAAAATTTCACTATCCAAAATTTGAATCTTCAGGGAATCAGAGAACTAAGATTCATAAAATCATACCCGTAATTTGATTAATGTTCATCAAATTTTCTGATTGATCTTCCTTCGGAACTAAACTAAACCGAAATTCACAATCATGGAGAACATCCCCATGATTCACAAAATAATCCTCAAAAATGGATCCCGCGTGTTCCATGTTTAACGATCAAAAGCAAGAAGACGAAGAAATTGAATATGAAGTTTTAGCTTCGGTGGATAAGGAAGAATTACGATCTTCATGAAGAAATTGTTGGAGACAGTAACAACAATCCTAATAAGTTCCTGGAGATGCACCGAAAATGGTAGCAGGAACTAGTAGAGGCACTATGAGATATCCTGACCTAAAGGTACTATTGCCTGCTACTCCTCTGGAAAGAGAGATGCTATAACAGTTGTCAAGTCACCTCCAAGATACAACTACTGATAGTACCCCTCAATGTAACATATAAAGAGAGCACTCTAAGAGCTTGGCAGAGATTTATGAAGAAAATGCAATAGTTACAGAGAAACTAAAACAGTAGCAAAGAGGAAGAAGCTATTTCTTTTTTGTTGTATTTTCTATATTTAAAACTGAGCTGAACAACTCCTTTTATAGTCAACCAAGAAATGACCCGTTACTAACAAAGAAAGATTCCCACGCGTATAAAAAACATTTTCTGACTTCTGAAAAGAAAAACAACAGCCAAAAACATTTTCTGACTTCTGACAAAAGCTGAAAAGCAGCAGTCAAAATATTTTCTGACTTCTGACTAAAGCTGAAAAGAAAAGCAGAGATAAGACTTTTTCTTTAGTTAGTCAAAGCACGCGTGTCAAACAAAAACAGAGTGAGATTCTTCATGTGTGTGACAAAACACGTACAAACAAAGGCTAAGAGATTCTTGTACATGTGTGGAAAGCACGAATGAAAATTTCAGTAAAAAGATAGGTCTGCGTCCACACCCGAACCCGACCGACCGACCGGACGACGGCGTGCGTGCTTCGGTGCGAAGCACCGCGCGTACGGGAAGGGAAACCTTGCCATAGTCTAAGTCTTCCCCCTCACACAAAAGTGTGTAGACCCAAAGGGCCATGCCCTTTAGGCAAAACCCATGGTATTTAAGTCTAAAACTTTTAAGATTTTAATCTATGTGGGACTATTATTTTATCTATTCAAATGAAAAAACAACTAATGGGCAATAGGTCTAGAGACCAAGTCAAGGTCCATGCTTTTTCATAACCCGTTTTTTCTAACAATCCCCCACATGAATGATAAAACATATCGATAAAACTCGAGAAAACAGAATACATCAAAATTAGGCTAAGGTGTCACAGAGATTGAACCTTAACTTAGTGAGAGGTTACCAGAACTGCTTGTTGAAACGGTTAACACAATGTCTTGAACCACCAACAGTGAATGCAATTCAGAAATAACAACCACACTTTTATGTCTCAAAGAAAAGCTGCCAAGCTCTTGCCGTTATGCCCATTTTGGTCGTGGGATAAATCCCGGACTTAATGAATGTCTCTAGAGAATCAGCTCAAATTCTCATAGGAAACGACCCCACTTCCAACATCCACATAGGTGAGTCCATAAAGAGTGTCCTGCCACACCCCGATTTAAGCAAAGCCATGGTACTCATTAAGATCTCAACAGATCATCCTAACTCATGCAGGTAGCACTATCACACGGTTGCACCATGGGGAGGGACAAAGATAGTGCTCTCTCGACATCACCAAAAATTAGTTGTCTCATTGAACCTTGATCTTGGAGCTCCATTCACAAGGTTGAGTATTCTTCATGGTGACTTATTCTATGAGCTTAAGTCCCATCCCCCTCGATGTGGATCTAACTACCTCTCTAGATAAACCTTTCGTCAAAGGATCTGCAATATTCTCTTTAGACCTCACAAAGTCTATAGAGATGATACCAGTAGAGAGTAGTTGTTTCACTATCTTGTGTCTTCTTTGTAGATGTATAGACTTTCCGTTGTATACACTATTCCTTGCTCAACCAATAGCAGCTTGACTGTCACAGTGGATTGCGATCGAAGACACATGCTTGGGCCAGAGTGGAATTCCTCCCAGGAAACCTCGTATCCATTCAGCTTCCTCTCCAGCTTTCTCTAAGGCTATAAACTCAGACTCCATAGTGGATCGAGCTATAATGTTGTTTGGAAGACTTCCATGACACAGACGCACCCAAGTGTGAAGATGTACCCACTAGTGGATTTGCACTCATCTGAGTCTGATATCCAGTTAGCATCACAATACCCTTCTAGCACAGCAGGATACTTCCCAAAACTTAAGCAATAGTTTGAAGTTCTCTCAGGTACCGTAGAACTCTGTAGAGAGCATTCCAGTGATCCGCCCAGGGTTGCAAGTGTACCTGCTTAATCTACTCACAGTAGGCAATGTCAGGTCTTGTACAGTTCATAAATACATAAGACTGCCAATGCGAGAATACTCAAGTTGAGAAATCCTCACCCTTGTTCTTTTTCAAGTTACAATTGGGATCATAAGGAGTAGATACAGGTTTAGCATTTTCATGATTAAATCTCTAAGTACAGTTTCACATAATGAGATTGACTAAGACTATATCCATCACGTCTTTCTGATTTTCATCCCTAAGATTACATCAGCAGGGCCTAAGTCTTTCATGTCAAAGTTTTCGTTAAGCATGCTTTTAGTGGTATTAATAATATCAAGGTTACTGCCTAATATGAGCATATCATCAACATACAGGCACACAATAACATGAGAATCATCCACGATTTAATGTAAACACATTTATCAGATTCATTAACCTTGAAGCCATTAGATATCATTACATGATAAATTTTTCATGCCACTGTTTAGGTGCTTGTTTTAAACCATACAGAGATTTTTCATTTGCATACTTTGTCTTCACAACAAAACCTTCAGGTTGGTCCATATAAATTTCTTCATTCAATTCACCATATAAAAAGCAGTTTTAACATCCATCTGATGTATATGCAAATCATAAATAGAAGCAATAGCATCAGCATCCTAATAGAAGTGATTCTGTGACCGTGAATAGTATCAAAGAAATCTAATCCTTCCTGTTGTCTATACCTTAGCTACCAACCTAGCTTTGTTTTTCTATAGTTCCATCTGTTCTAAGTTTCCTTTTGAAGACCCACTTGCAACCTATGGTTTTACTACCAGGAGGTAAGTCTACAAGCTCCCAAGTTTCGTTTTGTTGAATGGAATCCACTCATTATGAAGCTTCTTCCCAGAAGGGAGCTTCCGGAGAAGTCATAGCTTCCTTTAAGGTTTGGGGTTCAGACTCTACCGTAAGAGTCACAAAATCTGGACTGAAACTTTCTCGGTTCTGACCCTCTTACTTCTTCTAGGTTCGGTCACATCTAGAGAGGGGGTTGACTAGTGAAGGAACATCTGTGAGATCATCATGGACCCTTTTGAGGTCCAGACCCTAAAGGAAAATGTGTTCAAAAACACTGCATCTCTAGATTCCATTATGGTGTTCTACCAACCATGAACCTATAAGCATAGTGTGCTCAGGATAGCCTAGGAAAACACAATCCACAGTTTAGGTCCTATTTTGGTTTTCTTGGAACGAGGATGGCCACTTGGCCAAACACCCCCACACTTTAAAGTATGCATAGAGGTTGTCTCCTTTCCATAACTCATATGGGTTTTTCAGATTTCTTAAATGGAACTCGGTTCAAGATATAGCAAGCAGAGAGAATTGCTTCCCCCCACAGTTCGAAGGTACCCTGAACTAGCTAACATAGCGTTCACCATATCATGAGTGTTCGTTTTTCCTTTCAGCTACTCATTCGACTCAGGTGAATAAGGTGCAGTAGTTTCATGAATGATGCCATTAAGTTTACAGAATTCTCCTATAGGTATCACATTCACCGCCGGTGATCTAAGAGTTTTAATGTAACACCTTTTGGTTTTCTACTTCAAGTTTATATAATTTGAAAGCGTCTAAGGCTTCATCTTTACTTCTAAGAAGATAAACCTGACAGTATCGTGAGTATCATAAAAGTGATGTACCATTTTTTACCACCTCTAGTTGGTGTTGATTTCAAATCTCCAAATCGAGTGGATTATTCTAGGGAGTTGTACTACGTTCAACCTTTTTGTTAAAGGGTTTTCTTGCATATTTAGATTCAACACAAATTTCACATTTATGACCTCGGTCAAAGTTTATTTTAGGAATGCACCTAATTTAGCAAGTCTTTCAATGGATTTGAAATTAACATGTCCTAGTCTATCATGCCAAACATGTGAGGAGTCACAAACATAAGCAGAAGAAGATGCATTACATTAGTTCAAAGAAAGTACACTAAGCTTAATCATGTTTCAGTGACATACCTTTTCCTACGAAGTCACCACCTTTAGAGATTACAACTTGTTAGACTCAGCTACAAATTTAAAACCTTTCCCAAGTAAGATGGTTTCTGAGATAAGATTCTTGCATGTCCGGGACGTGATACACGTCATTCAATGCGAGAGTTTTTCCTGAAGTGAGCTTCAATTCAACCTTGCCTTTTCCCACCACTTTAGGGGAAGAGTTTCCCATAAACAATTTCTCATCGTCTCCTACTTTGTTATAGGAGGAGAAAGCATTTCTGAACTTACAGACATGCCTGGTGGCTCCAGAATCAACCACCAGTCTCTCACATTGGTCACATTAGAGACAAGGTTGACTTCAGACACCATGCCAGTAAAATATCCAGAATCATCTACTATATTTGCCTTATTTTTCTGTTTGGATCATTTTTGGTCTTTTTAGGTGCCCTACAGTCTTTGCCATATGGACCAGTTTTACCACAGTTATAGCAGTCGCCTTTGATGGTGTTTTTGGAGACACCACCCTTTGGCTTAAGATGGTTACCTTTGGAGTTACGACGTTTTTACGTTTACCATTTTTGCTGGATTCTCCTTCATTTTCTTTGATGTAGCATTATTCCAGGACATGAGCTTTGTTGGACATGTCTTTGCTCAGCATCAGGCTCTTGTCCTTGCAGCACAAAGTTCCTCACCTGGATCTTTTTCCCCAGCTCACCATGGTGATTTCACGAGTCTTGTGTCGCAGCCTCCTCTGTACTCGTTCCATGAGGGGTAGTTTTTCAATCACGCAGATACTTGTAGAGCTTCATCAATACATGCCTTCAGCAAGAATTTCGTTGATGAGTAGCTGGAGTTCATGAATTGTTCAACTACAGGCTTTTCATCATTCATCTTATATTCAAGGAACCTAGCCACCAAGAACTTCTTGCTTCCAGCAGCCTCAACAAGATATTTTTCTTCCAGGGCTTCCCATAAATCAAAAGCAGTAAAATTTTCTTTTGCATTATAAAAGTCGTACAAGGAATCATCCAGGCAGATAAGAACATGGTTTTTGCACATGTAATTCTTCCTAGTCCACCTATCCAGTCTATCTTCATAACCACGGTCATGAAGCCTTCGTGAGGGTTTTTCCAAAGCAACTTCATCTAACCTTTGGTCTTTTAGGAAAAATATCATTTTGGACTGCCATCGTTTAAAGTCTTTTCCATTAAACTTTGGGGGTTTGTCTACAGTACTTTGGGGGTTTGTCTACACGCATGAAGAGTGAGATTCTTCATGCGTGTGACAAAACACGTACAAACAAAGGCTAATAGATTCTTGTACATGTGTGGAAAGCACGAATGAAAATTTCAGTAAAAAGATAGGTCTGTGAACCCACACCCACACCCGACACGACACGACCCGATCGACCGACCAGACGGCGGCGTGCGTGCTTCGGTGCGAAGCACCACGCGTAGAGAGGCAACCTTGCCATAGTCTAACTCTTCCCCCTCACACAAAAGTGTGTAGACCCAAAGGGCCATGCCCTTTAGGCAAAACCCATGGTATTTAAGTCTAAAATTCTTAAGATTTTAGTCTATGTGGGACTATTGTTTTATCTATTCAAATGAAAAAACAACTAGTGGGCAATTGGTTTAGGGATCAAGTCAAGGTCCATGCTTTTTCAAAACCCATTTTTTCTAACAGAAAACACGCAGTCGGGGAATCAGAGAACCAAGACTGGCAAAATCATACCCGTAATTTAAGTTTTGCAATCCCGATTGATCCGAGAACTAATTTGAGGCAGGAAGACGAAGCATTTGAGGGTAGAGGAATTTGGTTACACATTCAAGTCATTTCTCCTCGCCATAAAAGCTAAGGTACACGTGCAAAAGAAGGGTTTGGTTTGGATAGCCTCATCCGTAGATTTATCTTTCTGAGGACAAATCTTGACCACCACTAACACAGGCAAACTTAACCTAGCCCTTAACCCGTGCCGTAACGGTACGGGCCATGATGTTGGTTCATTTCTAATATATTGTATAATTTGTGTCCCGAATACTCTCCTTACGATTTAATATGGGCTTGTCATAAAAAAAAAGTTGGGTTTTCCTCTCTTTTTTTCTTATTTTTTTCCTTTAATATTTTACCGCCGGAGATTTGCTCAAACGAAAGAAATATAATCTTAACTTCCAGACACTTTTTTATTTAGGTTCATTGCTTATAATGAGATAATGCTCTACATGAACATGGAAGTTTAAATATTTTTTGGAACTATGTTGTCAGCAGTGCTCATCTCAGTGAAATCAACAAATTAATATCGTCCATAAAAGTCTCCCCATGCTCCTATTTCGCTCCAGCTGACTCATCTATCATGGTTATGTTGTCGATCCTCCAAATAGGCAAAGAATAGTATTTTTTTTGCATCGAACAGATGATACAAACTCTCCAATGTGACATGATTTTCCTGTAATTTTTCAACATCCATTAGATGACAATGTTTAAAATGTGTACCCATCACCTTTTCGAAGGGATTGTATATATGCGAACATCTGTCATTAAATCTTCAACAAAGTATTGTGCCCAGCAGTTCCTCTTAACAAAGGATTTGGTAACTTCAAAAGTCTTAGACATTTTGTCACTTCTATATGTTCCTACCTTCACTTGGAATACAATCTGGCGACACATTACCTCATAAAGAACCTTGAACACATATTGTACTCCCTGATCCTATTTCAAATTAATAGGTTGTCAATAGATCCTTTACCAAAAGTTGACATCTTCTACGTTGAATGTTTATAAAAAAAATTATGGTATTGTGAATCGTTGATTTCTAAGATTGTAGCTTTCAAAATTGGCCTCTTCAAGTCCCATGGCTTTCTAAGTTTATATATCTTGTTTGTTTTTAACATTTTAGTTAGCCATATTATGTTTGTTACTAACTTTAAACTTGATGTCATCTTCTATTGTGAACTTTATGTGATTTCATAATCGAAGTAGTTATACCTCTTTCATTCGTATCAAGTAATCCGTTTATATATCCCAACAATTCTTCTATAACAATTCATTTCTTTTGTCGTTTCCGTACCATCAGTAGCCATTATTTTCAAACACAATCTGTCCAATTTTTGTTGATGTTATGTATTTGCAATGTTCATTTTTCTTAAATAAATAGATTGTGGAAAAACTATAAAAAAAAAAGAACATAAGTCTTACATCGCGTCTAAGTTACTATATCCAAAATACTCTGGATACTGCTTCTGGCCTTAAAGGGTGATTTCTATGCTTGCAGAAATCCTGGACATATGGCGGTTCATTGTAGAAACCGTAAGGACCTTAAAAAGAAAAATAATGTTAATTTGGTTGAAAACAACAAATATGAATTTTCTGGCACGGTGTCTGAAGTAAATTTGGTAACAAATGTGAGAGACTGGTGGGTAGACTCTGGTGCTACCAAACATGTCTGTGGAAACATAGATATGTTCACCTCTCATAATAAGGTAGGGGAAGGCGAGAAACTCTATATGGGTAACTCATCTGCAGCTTCGGGTATGAAAAGACAAAAGTTGGGCTCAAGCTCACTTCTGTCAAGACTCTCACTTTGAATGAAGCTCTTCATGTTCCGGACATCTGCAAAAATCTTGTTTCTTGTGGTGTTTTAGATGATAAGGGTTTTAAAATTGTAATAGAATATGGGAAATGTGTTGTAAATAAGGAAACTATATTTATTTCGACAGTACATGCAACACCAATCATTTGCGAAGTGATCTATTTGCGCAAGTGTGGTCAATGTATCCCTTAACTGTAATAATAATAACAACGCATCAGTTTTTTTCAAGGCGTCCAATTGTAAATGGTATGAATCTAATTGATTTGAATTGTACCTCAATCTTAGATGTCACCTTCTTCTCACATAACACAACAATTGAGGAAGGACAAATCTTGACCACTCTTTACATAGGCAGAGTTAGCCAAACTATGTTTTGCAATTGTCTTACGTGGAAATTATTATTAATCCATATTTTAATCGTCTCCTATCGAAACCGATCTAATTAGTCCTATAGAAAGTTAATCTTAAATTTTTGACCTTATTTCTTGACCAAATTATTGAACTATTCTCAGTCATGTTCTGCTTTATGTGATCTACCCATATGTATCTACTATACCTTCTAACCCAGTGAATGAAACCTATACATATTGATCCGTAATTTGATATGGTTGATTTGTAATCAAGAGGTCGCATGATTTGAGAATGTAAAATATAAAAAATATTCTATAAACATCGGAGGCAAAATTTAGATTTATGATTTAGAGTTTTTTATGATGATTTTGATGAACAAACATAATTTTCAAACAAATATTTTAGAATGTAAATACATTTTCCCGGTCAACAAGGTTTTATATCGGGAATTGAGTGAAAGTACGTTGTTGTCTTTGTAGGTAGTTGTCGCGAAACAACTCGACATTATGGTCTTTCAGGAAAAAGAATGTAATAGTACTTGAGAGAGCGATAATGTTCTCTTACGCGGGTACACCAATTGCCTTTATATAATACGGATACCGTTTCGGTGATCCAACAGTCATGATCATATTGTCTTATACGTTCCGGTATCATCCTCGAAATATTTGGTTTTTGTCCTTATCAATCGTGCTAAAAACAACCAATTACATCTTTCACAGTACAATATTGCATGTTTTGTGAAGATTTTTTTTTTTACTTGGTCAATAAAACTCACTAAAAAGCAAAAGCTATTATTATCCACTACTATTACCAACACCCACCACCATAAAAACCATCCGCCGCCACTATTTCTTCCACCAATAGTAATGTTACCGCCTCCACCATTCACAAACACCCGCCACCGTTAGAATTAATATAGTTTTTAGAAATTTATATGACCAATTTTATCATATTGTTTTGTACTAATGAAAGGGCTTTGCGAGCACTTCCGCACAAGGTCAGCCGAATATCAGAGACGACCCTGGTACGAAATATTCGCCTCAATATCTAATATGATCTTTTGAGCGTACTTGTCTTTTACCTCTGCGACGAACATCGGTTGATTACATTCTCTCCAGATGTTGCAACAAATGGCATAAGGTAGGATGTTTTAAATTAATAAAATTTCCACTTATAATAAAATTTGTTCAATCTTTGTCTTTGAAAGCATCCTTTATGTCATCTCCTGGAGTCTGGGTTGCACGGACGCTCCGTTTTTGGAATCGTGTTCGTGTCCGCGTCCCACTCACAGGACGCGCGTTAGACGCTGATACGACGCGTCACACCAATATGCGCGTCCGGCGCGCGTCTTATCTGGACGCACCGATGACTCGTGTTTGGAACATTCTTTTTTTCATTTTCATTTAAACCGCTGGTCTTCTCGAAAAGTTCTATGCCCTTTATGCATGATCCCTTTATAAAAACTCTCCATTTGGTTGGTGACCCCTCTCCACATCACCCTGCCAATGTTTTTTCTTATTTTATTAATCAGTGTTTGTTTTTTATTTATTTTAGTCCCCTCTTACTTTTTTAATCAGTGTGTTTTTCATTTATTTTAGTCCCCACACTGATCAGATACTAGCCAATGTTGAACTCAGACACTTTGTATTATCACTGTGCCACAATTTTATTTTATTTTTGATACATGGTATATTGGTACCTGAAATATTAGGGAATTCAGTTTATTGATATACAGTTCAGAAAACAAAACACCGAAACCATCTCCTCAAGTGAAGGTGACTTTTTGTTGACACGTGAATCGCATGTTCCCCATGAAAGAGCAATAAAATACAAGCCATATAAATAGAAGGTATACCAAAACCAAAAATTAGCATTTCCATTTAATCATCTCAAACAATCGGCTACAAATTGAAGTGTACAAAACACAGGTAACCGAAAGCTTTCCACAAAAATGATGACGTAACTAGCCATAACGAAAAGCTCTCTGACCATTCTAGATCCTTCTCCATGTATTTCTGAACCAGCTCAGAACCAGAAACTCTAATGAAGGTGCAGTTGGTATGATGAGCCACTACCCTATCAACCAAAAACGAGAGAAAGGGAATAAGGAGTTCGCAAAACGTGAATAATTACAAACCTGCAAAACAGCACTGATAAACACTTCGTTAAAACCGAATTACCTTTGGTTGAGCTATTCCGAGACTCTCAAAAAAGCTCAGGATGCTTAATTGGCAACTCAATGACCTGTAGATCAGAAGAAAACACAACTGGTTTCAGTGATTCTGATAGCAAACTCGACCAGAACGTAAATGACACTAGGAAACCTCGTTCCGACTTTTCAAATATAAACCAAATCTGAAATTCCCACTAGCATTTCACATATATCAAATGTATCATTTTTTTTCTCTTTGAAATTTGAACCTGTTCACAGTTCAATGAAATGGCTAACAGTGGTATAAATTTTGTGACCGAAATGTGTTAATCCCATTATATATATTTTCTGAAATGTAACTGAGTTACAAACGATCCCTTATCTGTGAACTCAAATTCCTGGACACCAAGTCCATTTGGTCGCACGGAGGTTGCATCGGAGTCTAGATATTAAATTCGAGAGAAACCTGCAAATGAGAGATATAACTGATTCGGCCGAAGACTGAATTGGAAGTAAAGAATCAAATGAGATAGGTTACCCCTCCTACAAAGTCAGCTAATAATCAAACCTGTTTGAAGCATACCCTACGAAACTCATATATAGGTAACAGCACAGACACGACCATATAGCTATACACAGTGAAGCTTTTCATTTATACTAAAGAGAGATTTTATTGATAACTTATTCAACTGCAACGTTGGTGAAGAAATCAGAACTGAATCAAAACTACAAGCCTACGAAAGCTGAATCAAAACTACAAGCCTACGAATATATAAATGTGCTCAAAACCGTAAAGAATTCAGCAAGGCAAAAAATTGCTGAAATACTTTTATTTACAGCCAAAAGAATCCCATCAGATATGACAGATCGCCGAAACCCTTAAATCAAAACCTGCCACAAAATTATGAAATAAACAAGAGAAGAGAAGAATCTAGACCACACAGATACCATTTCAAATTGAGTCGCACAGGGTAGTACTAAGAGTGCAAGTGTCTTGGATCACATTTCACCACATCTAAGTTGTGCTAGCAAAACCAAAGAATCAGAGTTACCAAATTTTAGCTGTACATGTTATTAAGTTCTTTTTAGATAGCAAACAGAGAGAATAGACTACCAAATGCATAATTGATGCGATATATTCATGGGTTAACTCAGTGTACACTCGAGGAAGGTGGGGTTAAAATAAAGCTGCAGTACGAGATACTACTGCTAGAAAAGTTCCAACTTTTGGTGGTTGTCTTCAGGACATGTTTGCTACCGCTGGATCTCCACCTACAAATGATTACATTTTGTATCAACTTCCAATGAATATGAAGAAGGTAAAGCACTGTAATCAAAACCACAAGCCTACAAATGTGCTCAAAACCCTCGTTACCTGATCAAGGTAACGGAATCAACAAGGCAGAAATCACTTTTGGTGTTGTCTTGGGGCCCTTCAAATAAAGGACTGCCGCCTTATCTCAGCAACCCTTACCAGTGGAATTTGGGCCAAGGTGAGCTAAGAGTTTACAGGTTCGCAGTGCTATAATGTCAAGTTCACAGTTCTAAAATGAATTTTGAATATCTGGGTCCTGCTTTCCAAATCAGGTAACCCCGAATTCAACTTTTCGATCTAGCCATCTAGGACGTAACAGAGATGGGTCCAAAGTGTCAGGCCTGAAAAACAGAGCGGTGGCAATAACAATTAGACCAAGATGCTATCTCAATATACCATGTACCAAGTAAAATGAACAGTTTTGCAGGTTGCAATGAACCAAAAACACACGGTGAATATATATATAACGAAAAGCTTGGATTTTTCATATGGAACTTTGAAGCCATTAAAAAAAATGCAGTTACAAATGGTGATTCAAGAAACCAAAACTGCAAATTCTTGCCATTTGTATTTCAACTACTACTAGTATAAACTGAAAAGAACAATGAACAGGAAGAATACATTGGAATTATGATACAACCTTGAAACTAGATAAAAAAACTCAATAAGCTAGGATTTTTCATATGGAACTTTGGGGTTTTGTTGTCTTCTGCAGTTCATATGGCTATAATATACCTGTGCAGTGTAAATTATATTCCATTGCAGATAATGCACATGCTTGCCTTTGTGCAACAGTCCAAAGAGGATTCTCTGTTAGCTTATAAATATATATAAAACGAAAATGCTCATGATCTCTGTTACTTTACTATGCAGAGATCTCAATGCACCACTCATCTTTCTCTCTTCATCCTAGAGAGTAGAATGTAGTAGTAGTAGTAGTGTTAGCTGGATTTCTTGCTCGTTTATCTTACTTACACATTAGCACTGCTCCTAAGTACTGCTATATGCTGGTACTTGCTAATAATACAATATAATAGGATCTCTGCCTAAAATTTCAATATCAAAAGAGAACTTGATGCCCCATCCAAGTTCTGTATACGACATGAGACACAACAGCCAAAAAGTAATCACTACATACACCATTATCCACTAAAACTAGACCGCCAAACAATCATACAAAGTAGGATATTTCCTAAAACTCAGCTAAATTATAAACTTAGCTCCGTATACAGAACATGAAAAGGCAAAACATGCAAGTGACAACACATGACTCCACCTAATAGCACCCTTTAGAATGTGTTCAAAGCATCAATCTCATATTATGGTTCCATTCTGAAACTTCAATTGAGAAGTATCATCTTCTAATTCAATTCAACATGTGCAAATATGCATTTGTCATCGGAAAAATTTGGACAGTACATCAACTTCATACTTTTTTGTCTGTTCAGTCTCAATTCAAGTGGAAATTTTGAATGATTAGGTGATAGCTCTGAAGTTGGTCAAAGTATGTGATTTGAATGATAGACAAGATGCTAAGAATCAAGAATCAATATGGAAAGCAATAACTTTAAAAGAGAAAGCATGCCGCATTGCACAATAGAGAGAGCTATCAGATGAATTTGCTAAAAGAAATCAGATAATCTTAATTCTACTCTAAATTATAAGGTTACTGAAACCCATCAAACAATAACCAATTGAAACCTGCAGTCAATCATTTTTAATTTCAATTATAATCAAACATCAAGCTCCAATCGATTTGGGAAATAAAACAAAACCCTAATTTTGAAATTCCCAATTTCATATATCCAGAAACCCTAATTTCAGAAGCATCAATCATCTCAACTTCAACTTATAAGTTTATAATCAACAAAAACATCATGCATTAGACGATTTTAACAAAATTAAACAAAGGGTTTAGGTTACTTACTTGTTCTTGGATGAAAACTAAGCTTCTTTTCTCTGACAAAAATCAAAACAGTGAAACACTAAAACAGCATCATCAATCTGTCTCTCTCGATCTAAATCACGATTGATATGTCTGAGGACTTGGGTTTAAACGAGACGGAAGAGAGAGAACGTTTCGTCTACAATGACCTATTTTTTAGATTTATATGAAGCTCGACACTGCGATGGTTATGCGACATTATTTAAGGGATACGAAAGGTATTAACCAAAAGACACTATCCGGCTTGGTCCAATTTTTGAGCTTGTGCTAGTTTATGTAAACTGTATCAAGCCGTGGTCAGGCTGTGGTATTGGGCATAAATATATCCCAAATGTGCCTTCCAAACACAATTTAACCCACTTGAATTTGAGTTTGCCAACACTATACCGGCTTTTCAATTTTTGAAAAATTATTTATGACCTCGGCGGTGTTGGAATATTTTCAACGCCGCTAACCAAAGGGGGGTCCTGGGGGACATCGCCCCCCAGGCTGTGGTCGACCTGACAGGTCAGGTCGTGGAGGTCCAGGGGAGACCGCCCCTGGTGGGGGTTTCAAGGGGGCAATGCCCCCGGAAGAATTTTTTGAACAGAAGGTTTTATTTGGCCGATAAAAGCCTGTTCGAAAATTTCGAATCCAAAAGACACCATTGATGTCTGTTGATGAAGGAACCTGACGTTTCGTGAATAGGAACCTGACGTTTCGTGAATAGAAACCTGTTGGCGAATAAAAAAACCCTATTCCCAACAGGTGCAAAACCCTTTATAAATAGCTTCTCCCAGTTTCGTTTAACATATAAGAAAAATCAATCTGTTTTCTCTGTTTCAAAAAGCATCATCAGAAATCAGAAATCTCTTTGTGTGTTCTTGATTGAATCAAGGGGTACAAACCTTGAATTCAGTTTTCGTTGCAGGGCTTTCATTGTATCCTGAAGGCAATATTTCGCATACCTGTTGTAATCGCCAATTGTTATTGGGAGGGTAGAAATATTTGTCTAAAAGAAATTTATACAAGCCTTGAAAGTTTTGGAGTGCAACACTTTCTTCTCTGTGTCATTCATCCTTTGTGAAACCCTTTTTTTTCCAACAGGCGGGGAGCTGGGAACCTATGTGGGGGCTTACCTAGTTGTACGTAGTTATGATATTTCAATTAATACAATACCCATCAATCTCATCACCCAATTTCCAATTTTTTAAGATGATGTCCCTAAGGGCATCCAATGTAATTGAATGAAAATTAAGGGACTGTTTGGTAACCATTATTTTAATTGATTATCAGCTTATAATCTATTATGCAGATTTTAATGGATTCTACATGCGTTTGGTAACCATTATAATAATTGCTTATTTTAATCATAATTGAAAAAATCCATTATTTCCATAAACAGGAAAAAGTTGTTTTGAAAATTTATTATAATCAATTATTTTTTCTAAGGAACTCAAATTAAATTTTTTCTTTTTATTTTCTCTAAACTATCAAGAAAGAGACAAAAAAAGAACATATGACTTAATAAATATCCTAGATCATTGTTCTTTCCTCTCCTTTTTGAGATCATCATTCTAAGATAATCAATTATCTGAAAAAAAGTGTTTGGAAAAATTTATTTTTACCAAACAAGGCCTAAGAGGTACAAGTTGCAAATGGTTTTAAGTAAAATTAGATAAAGTTTCCAACAATAAACGAGTGATCTAGTTAGCTAGGTACTAAAACCAACGTACTTGATTATAAGTTTTATCATGTTAAAAAAGAATCAACTTGATCCACTTTGGGCGTTGGATGTAGTATACCTGACGAAATCACATATAAAAAAGTTGATGCTCCAAATGGTTTCCAATAAAGCTAGATCAAGTTTCCAATACTGAACGAGTGACCTTAAATTTTTATACCGCACGAATTAAGTATGTATTTTATCGTGTTAAAATAATCCAGGTATTGGTTTATTTTTCCCCAAAATTTTCCTTTCCAAAAGACAAAATTTGACAAACTATGGATCACTTTGATTGATTTTGTGTAATATGTTAAAGTGATTGTAATGCACATTTTGAATTACTGGGTAGATTTTGGGACACAGAGATAGTTGATTCGATGGTCGATGTAGTTTTGTGCGAGCAGATGGTTTTATGGCTAATAATAGGGGCTCATAATATACAGATTTCAGTGCACATTTTAGTTGTCAAAACACGTTGGCTGGAAGCTAATAACCACACACATATTTTGATAGCTAGCAAAGGTGTCTACAGATAGATAGTTTTGGAGGCTAACTGTGATAGCTAGAAATGTATAACTTCTAGTATATTTTGTACTTGCCAAACAATAGTGGTCGGAAGCTACTATCAACGCCATCGATTTAACGGTGAGTATATGTGTCAACCAACAGATTGTTATTGTGGCTAAAGAAAGTAGCTAGAAATTTATAGCTTCTCGTGCACCTTTTAGTTACCGAGTCATTGTGGATGAAAGAAAATAGCTACATGTATGATATTTTAGTAGTTAAAGCCTTGTTTTTAAAGAATTCCTCCCACTACAGTTACTAAAAACGAGTGATTAGAGACTTCTGTCAACCGGTGTAGTTTTTAGTTGCCAGGACCGGTTGTCAGAGGGTTATACCCACAGTAGTTGGAAAGAAAATGGTCGCTAAAGCCAAGTTTTCTTGTAGTAAATCCACAAGATACGAAAATTAATAAGAATTCTTCGTCGTCTTCAAATCTTCTATTGCCTTCAAATACCTGCACAACAACACTTGAATCCTATTGCGATCAATCACACGCAGAAAGGAGTCTGTTAACAATGGATTATCACAACATGTATTTAGATCTAAGAATAGTTCTAAAGATCTCATCGATACTTTGATCTAGTCCGAGTGAATCATATATCAGAAGAAAAGATTCTCAAGAATAAACAAACTAGGTGCAATCAAAGTTTCAACAACCGTTAGTCAATCAAATTAATAATCGAAAACTAATAACACTTCAATTATCTAGTTTACCACCAACGGTACTCGTAGAGCTTCTTGATCCCACATAAGTCTTTAAACGAGCGGTCATAAGAGATTTCACCTAATTATGATACTTTCCTCTCCGAATAGACGGCTCCACTAGAAATAACAAGAAATGAAGTTTGCCTGGCTCTTAGGATAGTTCGCTAGAAATTCAAACTTAGGTATCTATAGACCACGGATGTTTGGACACTAAGGAATTTCCAAAACCGAAAATATTCTTAAGATATGCAATGAATGCCCAAATTCGGTTTTCCTAATTCCAATAAATGCAGTCCAGTATTTTTCCGAAATCTCTCGTACAAAATCTCCAATTAGTAAATGCACATTGCAAATTTTTATTTTCTAGAGCTATGTATTAATTGCTGGTAATTAAAGCATATAAAACCAAAAACCTTAATTAAATTTTTTTTTAATTTATTTTGGTTACAGGATCACCTTGAGTACCAAGGAATATATTTGAACAATAAATGATAAGAGTTAATGCTCATATTCAAAGTATGTTGACATCTTTACACAACAAACCCTAATTCTGAAACTACACAAATTCATGAAGAATATATGTAATTCATGGAAAATCGGATTTGCATCTTGGAATCGGTTCTACCACACTTCCAAACAAGTTTAGAATTGGTTCTACCAGAATTTCAAGACTACTATGTGATCAGTAATGCCAATTCACAATGGTTAGTTGTGGTCGGTCCTACCAAGTCACATACATGGTTTCGGATCGGTTATACCAATCGCATGGATCGGTTCTACCAATACATGGTACCTATTTGTGATCGGTCATACCAGTCACTAGGATCGGTCATACCAATTACAAGGATCGGTCACCCAATTACCAAAATCGGCCACACCAATTACAAGGATCGATCATACCATCTCACGGTGATTACTTAGGATCGGTTACACCAATTACCAGGACAGGTCATACCAAATCATAAGTCTAGGTATTATGATCGGTTATACCAAGATACATAACCTGAGTTAAGATATGTTCTACCAACTCACACATATTGGTCATCCAAAGAATATTCAATGAATAGCCGAACCAATATACCTATTTATTTCCCTTTCAATTCATGAGACAAGTTCACAAACTTACTTCCTTTAAACAAATATAAAATATTGTTTCCTAGGATGAAATCTTCACCATAACCCAATACACATAGTCATCAAACCATATACAAGATGATGTCGATGTCATATCTACGAAGTTCAAAAGATAAGCGTTATACTCGTAATCTAATTCCTTTATACTATAACCATACCATTGTGATCATGTATCTTCACCGGAGTATTATATACAATATATACAGCTTCGCATGTTATGCTTTCAATATAGAACGACTTTAAAGATACGTTAGGAATTGAAACAAGTTCAAGTCAATATTGCTAACCTCGAGTGGAAGGATGATGTCGTTGTTGTAGTCGTTACTTCTTCTCATTCTTCAGGTCTTCGTAGTAATACTTGTATGTCTCAACATTCCTACACTTTCTAGTCTAACCTAAATGAAGTTGACTCTGCATTTAATCAAGCGACTCTAGATGAGTTTTGATACTAAAATATGACAACCAAACTTGACATACCAACACTTAGTGAGTTTAACCGAGCTATGCTCTAACACACGGCTTTACCTTCTATGCTTAGCCCGCTAATCAACTTTGCATCATTTGGAGTTATCGTCATTTCGCCAACCGGAAGATGGAAAGTACTTGTTTCCCTGTTGTTGATGGTGGATTTTCGACAAAGGCTAAAATCATAAAATCATGATACTGCATGTTTCTGATACAGCTTCAGAAATGTATGTGAAAATCATATTTTATGGTTTGTGAACCATTTCACGATCTCTGACTGAGCGAACACCCCCCAGAGCTGTGATGAATGTGTTATTCGTAAAGCCTCTCAGCCGAGCTTTTCGACACTTCGCATATTTCATCAGCACCTATACGTAGAATCGAAATAATTGGACGGCTCCTAGACATATTGCATGCTAGTATAGAGCGTTAACGTCTTCAGGACGCCACACTGTTTGTTCTGACTATGTAGAGAGAATGTGTATAGAATCTCTTAATGATTGGACGGCTCCTTGACATATTTCATGCTAGTATAGAGCGCCAACGTCTTCAGGATATCATATTGTTCCCTGACTATACACGACCAATATTCAGAACGAGTATGATGCTTCTATTACCTTTGATTCTCGAATAAACTCGCTCCTAGACATATTACATGCTAGTATAGACAGAGCAATTCATAGATTAACTATAGCGTGACATTCATAAACTTAATTCCTACAAAAAAAATCAATTTTATCCTATTACTCTGTTCCATGGATGATCCTCAGTCGGATTCCATGGATTAGTAATAGATAATCATCTTATCTCATTACTTCGTTCCATGGCTGATCCTCAGCTGGATTTCATGGATTAGTAATAGATAATCATCTTATCTCATTACTCTGTTTCATGGCTGATCCTCAACTGGATTCCATGGATTAGTAATAGATATTCAATTTATTTTGTCACTTTGTTCCATGACTGATTTTCAGCTGAATTTCATGAATAGTAATAAATATTCACCGATCAGGCATCTGGGACACCACCGGGTAAGCCCCGAGAAAATGGTGTGAGTGTACTTAGCAATAATGCACGAACGAACACCCGAACGCACGAACGAGGAATCCTATGCAAAATAGGGAAGAAAATTAATATTAGTAAAATAATAAAAGGGCGTCTAGGGGATCGGTCCCACTGGCCGACCTATCATGCTGTCGTGGCCGGCCCACGCCTCTCCCCATCATTTTACTTTATTTTATTATTTTTCCTAATATAATGAAAACTCCTTCGTTCGAGCAAAACTCTTAGTTTCCATATGTCTCTTATTTCAGATTTAAATAGTTTGTAAGTTTTTTGGGTCTTAGGACCTCTTTTCTTGTAAAATTTTTGTAAATATTTTCTATTCATCAATACAATTTTGGACTTACCAAAAAAAGAGAGCAAAACTTTTAGTTTCTCCATATTTCCTTCACACGATGAAAAAATAATAAAAATAGGGAAAGGTGTCACGGGACTGGACCTACCAGTCGGCCGGCCATGCCCTAGACGTGGCCTGTCCCACACCCTATAATCCCTTATATTATTATTATTATTATTATTTTCTTCATCTCATGAAACTCCTTCGTTTGAGCAAAATTCCTAGTTTTTCCATATTACTCAAACCGTCAAAAGCCAAAAAGTCAAATGGTCACATGACCGACTAGGCTCCTCACGAAAATATTAAAATATTATTATTTTAATATTGCTAAAATATTGATCGCACGAGCAAGGTTCTACTTGCTCATTCAAGAAAAATCGAGAGTTTCTGTCAAGATTAAACTCTTCTGAAAATCCAAAATATTACTCGAATGCGCGTCAGAAAATATCAAATTCTTAGAATTGAGACACGGACAATATGGCGACACGGACATGTCACCTTCACTGACCAAGGTTGTCCCTTAGGCTTGCAAGGAGCCGGTCCCACATACTTTAACAATTTTGACCCAATTATTCTTCTACAATTCATATTGGGTTCAAACTCTTTCCAATCAACTTGGAACTTGTTCAATCGACCACCAGCTGGTCCCACGACCACCAAGGGCTGGTTTTATACCCCTTGGTCGGTCCCTCATCTATCCATAATTAATTTTTATTGCCTAATGCTCACACGAGCAAAATTTTAATAAATGATTAAATCAGCATTTTGAAAAAGCGGCGGTCTAGCAACCACACCCAATATTTCTTTCGGCAATCTGTATGGACTAACTCCAATATAATTCCGTAAGAATCAACTAGACAGTAATCAAGGAAATATATCCAAAAGTTGTATCTCTATTTCTCAATATAATCCGCAATCAAACAGATATAAATTTATGAGCCCGGTTGATATGAGAAATAACTTGAACGGTATCAAAAACCAATGTTCAAGTGTCAATCAATTTCTATCAACAACCTGAAAATACGGGGGTCTAACAACCACACCCAACAATTCGTTTGGAAATCTGAGAGGACTTACTCCAATACACTTTCTAGAGAATCAACTAGACAGTCAGACTCAATCTAGAATAAAGTATATCAAAGAGTTTAATATCTCTAATTCTTAATTCAATTTGAAATCAGCAAATAGAAATATGCGAGCGTGATTGAATATAAGAGGAGTTACTTGAACGGTACCAAAGACCAATGTTCAAGTGTCAATCAATGTAAACAACCAAAGGTTGGATATTCTAATTGATTGATCTTAACGCACAACCTGTGATATTTCAATTATATAACAAAATATAATGCCGAAAAGAAATAACACAGACACCAGAATTTTGTTAACGAGGAAACCGCAAATGCAGAAAAACCCCGGGACCTAGTCCAGATTGAACACCATACTGTATTAAGCCGCTACAGACACTAGCCTACTACCAATTAACTTCGGACTGGACTGTAGTTGAACCCTAATCAATCTCACACTAATTCAAGGTACAGTTGCGCTCCTTACGTCTCTGATCCCAGCAGGATACTACGCACTTGATTCCCTTAGCTGATCTCACCCACAACTAAGAGTTGCTATGACCCAAAGTCGAAGACTTGATAGACAAATCTTTCTCACACAGAAAAGTCTATAGGGTTGAATAAATCTGTCTCCCACAGAAATACCCAAGAGTTTTTGTTCCATCTTTTGATAAATCAAGGTGAACATGAACCAATTGATAAACCAAACTTATAGTCCCGAAGAACAACCTAGTATTATCAATCACCTCACAGTAAACTTAATCGACTAGTGAAACAAGTTATTGTGGAATCACAAACGATGAGACGAAGTTTGTTTGTGATTACTTTTCTATCTTGCCTATCGGAGATATCAAATCTCGAGCCAATTATTTCAATTGCACTCAACACGATAGAAACAACATGATCAGATCACGCAACTACAAAGATAATAGTTGGGTCTGGCTTCACAATCCCAATGAAGTCTTCAAGTCGTTAACCTACAGGGTCTCGAGAAAAAACCTAAGGTTAAAGGAGAATTGACTCTAGTTATGCAACTAGTAACACAGGGAGGTGTGGGGATTAGTTTTCCCAGTTGCTAGAGTTCTCCTTTATATAGTTTTCAAATCAGGGTTTGCAATCCAAGTTACCTTGGTAACAAAGCATTCAATATTCATCGTTAAATGAAAAACCTGATTCAACCAAGCTAATATCTTTCAACCGTTAGATCGAACTTACCTTGTTACACACAAATGAAATGTACCCTCATTTAGGTTTATATAACCGTACCTAAACGTGTACACCAAGTTGGTTCACAAATAGTTAACCGAGGTTAGCCATATGATTACTCTCATATCAACCTTATTCATCTTAATATTCTTAACCATAACTAGTTCAAATGACTCAAATGAAACTAGTTAAAGAGTTTTTCAATTGTTTAGAAAACACAATTGAAACCAAATCAGTTTGATTCACTTGAATCAATCATGGACATTATAGCCACGGTTTCAAAGATTGCATTCCTTATAATTTAAATGTTGAAGTCCATGAACTGACCGATTTAACAAAGTAACCAGCTTAAGTATGCGTACGGGCATGCGTACTTAAGCAACTGGTTTTTGAGTTTGTAAAGTTTCCAAACTCAGCAGAAATTTTAGGTTCAAAAACTTCCGCCAGTATGCGTACGGGTACGCATACTTAAGGTGACAAGTTTAGGAGTTTGTAATTCCCAAACTCGGCAGATATTTTCGGTTCGAAAAATTCTGCCAGTATGCGTACGAGTGCGCATACTTATCTTGTCTCCTTCACCAATTCGTATACACACATATGCATACTCTTAGTTCCCGGCTTATGGATTTATACACTAATATGTGAACACACTATATGCTTATATCCAAAGATGGTTACATCCTAAACTCTTTATTTCAATCATTGAAACATTCTTCTATAATGACAATATCCATTTTCATATACTATTAACATCAAAGCAATTTTCAAGATATTGAAATAATCATTATCGAAACATTCCAAGCCTACGTCAAATGATTGTATCACACAAACCATGTAAGATGTTACTCGGCAATTTTCTCATGATATAAGATGAACTTGGTCGAAGCGAAAGCTTACCAACACATATTTCGAGAAATATGTAAGTGAGATATACTCAGCTCGAAATCTCAAATGTGTATAAAGAAAACTATATCGTAACACGACTTATGTATCAATATAGGAGATAGTAGAAATAGACTTTCCAAGTGATAGATGAGTTCAAGTCTCCACATACCTTTTGTCGAACAAGTTCCACAAGCTCCCCTTAGTAGTTCATCGTCTTCAAGAGATGAACGTCGAGAGATGTAAGCTCAACTACACTATCAATGTCCTAGTCCGAGACATCTATAAATAGGATAGAAATCAAGACTTATAGTTTTGATCACTAACATTGACAAACATGCTTGAGATAACTGGTAGGACTTAAAACAAGCCTACAATAAACTGCAAGTGCACAATGCCTTATTGTGTATAGTGCAAATACAGGTCGATCTACAGGGACAAGGTGGGTGTAGATTTGAAACTATGGCCTTACTACAACTGATTCAATCCAAACAGTGACAAAAAGGGGTTTTGTTTGCGTCGATACGACAAAGTGATGGATGATTATACAAAAGAAATAAGATTACAGAGCAAAAAATGGTAAACTAGGGCTTCGAATCCACCTCCTATACACATAGAAATCCCTAATTTGATATACTAGCTCTCCCTTCAATCAAGGAGCTATAGAAGTTCTAGCCTCAAACTACATTGAAGATGTGATATAATCACTAACAAATATGATGATTTAATCTCAGCAAAAGATGTCAATTCCTAGAATTACCTATCTGTTTAAGGCATAGGTAATCACAAATTGAAATAAATCAATTTACATAGAGCTTGAAAACATAAAAAAGAATTGATCAAACTACCAAGGATGCAAGACATACAAGGTGAAAGTAATTTGATACGCAATCAGAGATTAATCATACTTTTCAATAAAAATCCATGGAGAACAAGTAAAATCAAACAAAGATAATCTATTTATTTAGGGGTTTCATCTACACCAAAAAAGAAAATTAAAACATTGAAAGTGTTGAAGATAGAAAACCTAAATTACTACTAGAGCTTGGTGCACCAGCTACTCCGGGCATGAGTTTTACAATACAGACTCCCCCCAATTTATAGAAACTTTCTCCAATCCAACCAATCAATACCATTACCAAATCACAATAAAAATCAATATTAAAATTATCATCACTCACACGTTGATTTGTTGTTGAGGTATCTTCACCGACGCCTATTGTAGACGGGTTATGGGCTGCCATGAGTGGGGTTGTAGAGAATAAGACATGCAAGCCACAATATTCCTAGCTCCAAGACTATCTTCAACCTATAAATAGGTTACTGTGAGATGATAATTGGTATGTGTAGTGATGGAATTGTGTGTGACAGTAGAGAACAGGGTTTTGATATTTTTGGAGTGTAAAAATGGGGAATAAGAACACCGCAAGGTAGAGATGGAGGTATGGGTTTCATCAGAGTCGGTGAGGGAGAGTGGAGAAGATGGGTTTCTTTTTCTTTCTTCTGATTTTCGAAACGAGAAGGGAAAGTGTAAAGGGGGGTTACTTGGGTGTTAGGCATGTGTAGCTTGTTTAGATGCTCAAGGGTGAGATTCGTTGACTTCCTTGACTTCAAATATGACTTGAACATTTTGGACCGTTGATTATCCTTCCATTTCTCTGTCACCCACCATTTAGTGCAAATGTTTCCACTTTCCATAACGCCTCCGCCACTCTAGTCTTCATCCACCTTCTCACTTTAGGTATCTCCCCATGTTTATCAATCCTAGAAATACAAAACAAACACAAAATATCACTATTTACAACAACAAAAAAGATAGTTGATGTTTCAAGACGGAAAATACATAATTTCACTTAAAATGTGACACTAAAGCACTTGAGATGTGATAAAAGATAACAAAATGATATAGAAATATGCATTATTAGGCACCGATCACACCCCCAAACCTGAATTTTTCTCGTCCTCGAGTAAACAAAAAACTAAGAAAATCCTACATATACCACTGTCGCTGGTCTGTCGATTGCATTTAGCGAATGTAATAAGCCTTTTAAACCACTAAGTGTCCCTAGTGGACAAGTTGAAGTCTCGTGAGGGTTTGCTTAGAACATACCCACAAAGTTCTAGGTAAAAAAAAGCTCACCTTGTATGATGTGTGACACTTGCTTTTAAGTTTAAGCTCATAGCAAAATGGATCTGTCAATCTAGCTTTCAAAGGCAAAAGTGACACACACTGATTCCAGCACAAAAAATATTTTGAAATCCAAGAGTTCGAATAGTTAACATGTGATAAGAGTGTAAAGTGTAATTCTATCATGAGCATGCATAGAAACTGATTTATCAACCTAAGTCATGACTGCCAATACTAAGAGATAGTTGGGACGATTCAAAGACAAGCTAGCTTTATGGGAGATGTGAATGTTCACCTAAAGTGTTGGTGATATTTCAGCTTACCCGTTTTGTATATCGATGGCATACACCCTCCCTTGCTTATTACAAGACTATTTACATGAGATATACAAAGACTAATTACAACATATGCATTGACTGACTATTTACTTTGACTACTTTGAAACAAAAAGTAAAGAAATACTGACTTTAGAGAGCACAAGATGAAGAACAAACTCTCTTATCATATTCTTTTGATTTTTTGAATTTTTGAATTTTTCTAACTTTTTTTTTTAGATGAAAGAGTCACGAAGACAAGATGATACAACGACTTTACATAAAACAAACAGATACATTGAATTAACATTATAGCAAGAGGCAGCCCTTTTCGATGCACAAAGTAACATTCAATGGTTGTTTTTCATAACGTATACACCAACTACTATCCCAGCCGACCAAAGAACAAGCTAGTCAAGTCTCATCGGTATTCTAGATGATTGGCAGTCTACTGGATTACGCAAATCAGACGTTGTACATGCTTTATAGACCGTGCAAGTGCAAGTTTCATATCACATTCTCAAAAAGTTTCAAAAAAATGTAAATCGAACTCACATGTTGTAGTGCTAGAATCAGAAAGATATCAAACTTGTATCTCATCATCTAGATCGAGAATCCTAAAATTATTATACATGCAGATACTACAAATCAAGGAGGATGAGCTCAACAATTTATTCTCTTTTTTTTTTTAACATGGCAGAGTTCAGTTTCAATTATAGTACAGTGACAGTCACATGGTATCTACTCTTCACCCCCAAACCTAAACTAAACATTGTCCTCAATGTTTCTAAAGATGATCAGAATTATACCACAACATACCAAGAGAACCATGCTGCGTAGAGGAAAAGGAAAGAGATTACCGGGTATCGGCGAAAGCAAGTTTTGAACTCCATTATTCAATGCTAGAATCCAACAAGAGCTCAGCTGATAGCATATTGGATTAGCACAATATATACAAGAAAAGAAAAATAAGACTCGACTGACTCGAGATAGAGAAATTGAACATATACCTACTGGATTATATACAAAGAAAATTCACCATATATATACAACCTAAAAAGTTGAGGATCAACCCAAACAATGACATGGATAAACATCAACAATCTTACACATATGTAACATGAAAGTGCAAGTAAGACTGCAAAACCAAATGTGCCACCCCCAAACCTGGATTTTTCAACAGAGATACTTTTGGACACAAAATCTACCAATTTCAGGGGTGCATTATGCACAAGGTCTAATTCATAGTGGACATTGTAAAGGACGGGCAGAGATACACATTCCAACTGTGGCTCCTCAAAGGTATCATATTTTGCCGAAAAATAGTCCAAGAGGACTTGTGAAGCACACAAATCTAACCCAAGGCTTGGAACTGTCCACAAAGTGGGTTTAATAAGCTCTCGGACGACAATAAGGCAATCATGTTGTGACTTAAGCAGGGAATCAGATCTGTCTAGGTTATTTTCATCTGTATCATTACATGATTCAACACTCCCTAAGTTAGAAACAAGTGCAATATCATGCTCATGTTCATTGAACAAATCAACAAATCCCAACACAGAATCATCATCATCAAAAATTTCAGTCTCATGCATAAGGAAACCAGAAGAAACATCATGTTGTAACCTAGGCAGGGAATCAGACACATCAAAGTTATTTTCATGCATATTATCATTGGTGTCGACAGAAAATTCAGCATTCCCTAAGTGACAAACAAGTTGTGTAACATGCTCACTTTCACAAAATAATTGCACAAGACCCAAATCAGTACCAAAATCATCAGGATATTGATTGCGATGAATATCAACATTAGAAGAGACATTATCAATGGAGGTCTCTACACTATGGTCTAACAATTCAGAGTCACATGACTCCAAAATTGAATCTTCATGCAGATCTAGATCCTCTAACCTCATATCATCATCAGAGTAATACACAAACTCTTCTATTAATATCTTTGGTGTCCTTAGTCCACTCATTTTTCTCTACATGAGGTTCATATTCATTATCAGTTGCACGAGTAGGACTGGACACACTATTTTCAAAATTTAATTCATCATCATCATTGTAACAGGGATTTTTCCATTCTGGAGTGCAAGTCTGTGAGTGGGTGTCTTGTGTGTCATAGAGAGCATCAACATGATGTGTTCTAGATTGCCTCAGGCCATGCAATTCAGGGCAATTTTCAATCAAATGATCTGATCTATCACACGAGATACAAAAAGAGAATTCAGTCTGGTTACATAACTTGGGCGCAACAAAATTTTCATCTGTGCACCTCTCTATAGCTTCAACTCTCCTAATCAAGAATTCTATATTTGTGTCAGAGTCAAAATAAACATCTGACTCATGGAGATCACCCATATCATGTGACACTGTCCTAGTTTCTCTGAAGGATTCCCATTGATGGGTTTTCTCTGCAAGTTCAGCTAAAAATGACCATGCATCATCCACAGTTTTATCAATGAATTCGCCATTACACATAGACTCAACCATGACTCGAGAATTAAATTCTAATCCCTCATAAAGAATTGCGACCAGTCTCCACTTCTCAAAGCCATGGTGAGGACATTCAAACACAAATCATTAAACCGTTCAAAGTAATGAAAAAGTGTCTCTCCATCTAACTGGACAAAACAATTAATACTTTGACGAATGCTGATGATTTTATGATATGGAAAGAACTTTTTGAAATTTTTTGTTGTGAGTTGGTCCCAAGTGGTGATTGACTGCGCTCTCAGACTGTAAAACCATGATTTGGCACTTTTTTTTAACGAAAACGTAAACAAACGCAACTTTAGAGAGTCTTCGGACATATTTTCAAACTGCATAGTCTGACAGATTTGCTCAAACTCTCTAACATGATGATAGGTGTTTTCAGATTCAACCCCTCGAAATATTGGAATCATTTGTATCATGCTTGCATCCAATTCAAATGGACCATCAGTCTGGGGCAAGACAATACATGAGAACTGACTTGTTCTTGTGGGATACATGTAATCTTTGATACTACGGGGTTGAATTAACTCTTCACAAATTGTCTCAACTTGGACAGGTGTGTCAACAACTGGAGATGGGATTTCAGATGGGCAGTGTTGGTGAGGGCTAGCTAGATAATTAGTTTGGTCACAAAACCACTACCATAGCCTAGAGGACACACCGTTTGACATGTTGCAGAGGCTCACAACAGTAAACTCAGGCCAGAGATGATGCTCATAAAAAAATGTCAAACAGATTCAGAGATGTATGCAGACACGACAATTTTCAGAAACTGAGATACGCACAGTGAAATGCCAATTTCAGCAAGCAAAGATGTTATTCACAAATCATGCTCAGATAGACCCCATGTTGCAGGGGTTGGATGATATTATGTAGAGCAATTATTTTAGCAAGCGAATATGGCAATCATTGAAGATAAAGTATTAAAAGTTCAGAGATTACGATACCGCTGGTACAAAACCGAGTTTAGGCTCGAAAACCACGTTCTGCTGCTCCTCTTTCTGCTTTTCCTTAGCTTGTGTTTTAGTTTCGCAGACACCTCCATCACGACACAGAGAAAGGACCAACAAATCGGTTATGTTGCTCCTTTTTATTTTCCTTGGTTTGCACAGCAGTATGGCCGGCACCTGTAAACTTAACAACCAGTTTCAGTTCCCAGAATGGTACAGATGAAGCAAGGGTTCAAAAGCACTATTACTGAAAATTTCAGAAAAGAGATCCTGCAGTATGGATTATGGGTATGTTGGGACTGAAATTTTACAAGGTGATTAAAGATTCTGAGTAGCAGTGAACTAACGAAACTGTTACACACTTGCTGAGTCACTGAAACACAGGTGACAATCAATCCTTAGCAAAAGTCTAAGTTATGTTGGCACATGCTCGACTAACCAAAGTAACTCAAGTGGGATGAAAGTTACAGACCCAAAAATGTGATGTAAACCAATTGAAAATCACTGACTTTAATCTAAATTTAACATATGATTGCAGAGTACAAAGAAAAAATAAAATTTAGACTACTTATGACTCAGCCATCTCAAGTGCAGAAATTTCAGGAAGGACGCACATGCAGATGCAATGTGACAAATAAGAGTTGCAGATTCAATGTTCAAATGCAGGTGACTGTATTTTACTAATGGTGACGAAACTTACTACTGAATAAGGCAACAGTTCTCAACAAGGCAATGCCAAAAACAATATTTGCAGACTGCTATGTGACTACTTCACTGATGCTTCAATTTTAGAATGATATGACCCACAGATGCAGTTTTACATAAATGGAGATTCGAAACCTGAATTATGTTACAATATGCTCAATACTCCAGTAATTCAAATGGACAGGCAAGATGTAGATGTAGAATATCATGAGGTTCAAAATAACTACAACATGATACTTGCTAGGGATCAACTGATTCAAACCAGATCTGTCTTGCAGGGTCAATGTTTAAGTACACCAAGGACTGAGATTTAACTGTTGTGGCTGAGCCTAAGACTGAGTATCAGGCATTAACAAGATGACAATGAACAACTAACCAAAAAAAATATTTACAAATTCCTATATGAATGCTTATTGCAGGTGATGAAATTGCAGCAAAACAGAATGGAAGTAGTCTGCAAAGATGATGCAAAAATGGATGAAGTTTACAAACTAAGCTACAGAATGCAGTTTATATGAAATGCAACTAACTAGTATTTACAGGGCTATACTATAGTGACAGAAACTTAACTAGATGCAGTGATGGTATGAAACTGAAAATCAAAAGCTAATACCAGGATGCAAGATATATAAACAAATGGATTAACTTAAACTACAATACAACAGTAAGGTTACAGATAATAGTAAACTACAACTAAAAAAAGAACAACAGGACCCTAACAAAGATATTAAACAAAATACACTAAGTTATATGATTAAATGAAAACAAACAACTCTAGACTCTTATATACAGGATTATATAACAATCAGCAAAGTAAAGATAGAAAACTTCCGCTATACCGCTACCGAGTCCCCGGCAGCGGCGCCAAAAACTTGGTAGGACTTAAAACAAGCCTACAATAAACTGCAAGTGCACAGTGCCTTATTGTGTATAGTGCAAATACAGGTCGATCCACAGGGACAAGGTGGGTGTAGAGTTGAAACTATGGCCTTACTACAACTGATTCAATCCAAACAGTGACAAAAAGGGGTTTTGTTTGCGTCGATACGACAAAGTGATGGATGATTATACAAAAGAAATAAGATTACAGAGCAATAAATGGTAAACTAGGGCTTCAAATCCACCTCCTATACGCATAGAAATCCCTAATTTGATATACTAGCTCTCCCTTCAATCAAGGATCTATAGAAGTTCTAGCCTCAAACTACCTTGAAGATGTGATATAATCACTAACAAATATGATGATTTAATCTCAGCAAAAGATGTCAATTCCTAGAATTACCTATCTGTTTAAGGCATAGGTAATCACAAATTGAACTAAATCAATTTACATAGAGCATGAAAATATAACAAAGAATTGATCAAACTACCAAGGATGCAAGACATACAAGGTGAAAGTAATTTGATATGCAATCATAGATTAATCATACTTTTCAATAAAAATCCATGGAGAACAAGTAAAATCAAACAAAGATAATCTATTTATTTAGGGGTTTCATCTACACCCAAAGAGAAAATTAAAACATTAAAAGTGTTGAAGATAGAAAACCTAAATTACTACTAGAGCTTGGTGCACCGGCTACTCCGGGCATGAGTTTTACAATACAGACTCCCCCCAATTTATAGAAACTTTCTCCAATCCAACCAATCAATTACCATTACCAAACCACAATAAAAATCAATATTAAAATTATCATCACTCAGACGTTGATTTTTTGTTGAGGTTTCTTCACCGACGCCTATTGTAGATGGGGTATGGGATGCCATGAGTGGGGTTGTAGAGAATAATACATGCAAGCCACAATATTCCTAGCTCCAAGACTATCTTCAACCTATAAATAGGTTACTGTAAGATGATAATTGGTATGTGTAGTGATGGAATTGTGTGTGACAGTAGAGAACAGGGTTTTGATAGTTTTGGAGTGTAAAAATGGGGAATAAGAACACCGCAAGGTAGAGATGGAGGTATGGATTTCATCAGAGTCGGTGAGGGAGAGTGGAGAAGATGGGTTTCTTTTCTTTCTTTTGATTTTGGAAAAGAGAAGGGAAAGTGTAAAGGGGGGTTACTTGTGTGTTAGGCATGTGTAGCTTGTTTAGATGCTCAAGGGTGAGATTCGTTGACTTCCTTGACTTCAAATATGACTTGAACATTTTGGACCGTTGATTATCCTTCCATTTCTCTGCCACCCACCATTTAGTGCAAATGTTTCCACTTTCCATAACGCCTCCGCCACTCTAGTCTTCATCCACCTGCTCACTTTAGGTATCTCCCCATGTTTATCAATCCTACAAATACAAAACAAACACAAAATATCACTATTTACAACAACAAAAAAGATAGTTGATGTTTCAAGACGGAAAATACATAATTTCACTTAAAATGTGACACTAAAGCACTTGAGATGTGATAAAAGATAACAAAATGATATAGAAATATGCATTATTAGGCACGATCAATAGCAACGCATGCGAGTTCGATCGAGCAATGCTCTAACACAACCAAAGGTTGGATTCACCAATTGATTGAACAATACACAACCTGTGATATTTCAATTATATAGAAAATATAATGCGGAAAATAAATAACACAGACACCAGAAGGTTTGTTAACGAGGAAACCGCAAATGCAGAAAAACCCCGGGACCTAGTCCAGTTTGAACACCACACTGTTTTAAGCCGTTACAGACACTAGCCTACTACAAATTAACTTCAGACTGGAATGTAGTTTGGCCCTAACTAATCTCACGCTGATCAAGGCAGAATCGTGTTCCTTATGCCTCTGAATCCCAGCAGGACTCTATGCACTTGATTCCCTTTGCTGATCTCACCCACAACTAATAGTTGCTACGACCCAAAGTCGAAGACTTATAAACAAATCTATCTCCCACAAAAATTTCTATTCTGATAGATAAATCTGTCTACCATATAAATACCTATGAAGTTTTGTTTCGTCTTATGATAAATCAAGGTGCGCAGGAACCAATTGATAATCCATTCTTATATTCCTGAAGAACATCCTAGAAATGTCAATCACCTCACATTAACTTAATTATATGGTAGTAGAACAAGTTGTTGTGGAATCACGAAGAATGAAACGAAGATATTTGTGATTACTTTTTATATCTTACCTATCGGAGATAAATCTTGAGCAAATCTTAGAGAAGATAATACTCAATATGATAGAACAAGTAAGATCTGAATACACAACTATAAAGAAAATAGTTGGATCTAGCTTCAGAATCCCAATGAAGTCTTTAAGTCGTTAACCTATAATGGTTTTAGGAAAAACCTAAGTTAAAGGAGAATCTGAAAAGATAAGGGTACCCAAATACACCACAATCTTTTATTTATCCACCTATAAGTCCTTTACCGAAAGTGATTGTCTATGGACAGAGTCGAGACAATACAACGAATCGGTTCACACTTCGTGTGATCGTTTATGGATACGAGATCGAGACAATACGACAATAAGATAACTTGTGTGATTGACTATGGATACAAGATCGAGACAATGCAACAACGAAGTATGATACTTGATAATAGGTTCGGACTTAACCAAACTCTATAGGATTACTATCAAGTATATTCGTAATTAACGTTTGTGTATTTTACTTCTAATTATAATAAAACAATTATAATTTCGGAAATAGAAAAGTAAAAGACACGGAAAGATTTTGTTAACGAGGAAACCGCAAATGCAGAAAAACCCCGGTACCTAGTCCATAATTGAATACTCTTAGAACTAAACCACTATAGAAAATCAACACTAACTTCGTATAGTTGAGTCCAAGCAATTAAACCTATAGTTTACCTAGTTTCTTCAGTATCCCTGCGCTTATGACATTCAATAAGTGCTCGCACTGGAACAATTCCTTTGGATCATATTCCAAACAGTAAAGGAACAACAAATCTGTTTGGTAACAACTCTATTGATTCTTTCCAATGAAGGTATCTCAATTCATATACAAAGGCTCTTCCGTTTAACCAATAAACTCCTTTGCCTGGTTAGATCAATCCAATCTTCAATTACCGAAGTAATAAGATCCGGATTTGTAACAATCTAATAGAATTCAAGAGATCTATTATTGCTACCGATCTCACGCAACTAATCAATCGAATAAATCTGATATTAGTTGGATCCCAGCCGATCAAATTTTGTCCACCAAAGATATAGAAACCAAATCAGAAATCTTCTTTATCTTCAAATATTCTTATATCTTCAATAAACACCTACACAACACAACTTGAATCTCTTGTGATCAATCACATACATAACGGAGTCTGTTAACAACGGATTATCACAAGACGTCTTTAGATCTACAAACAGTTCTAAAGATCCCGTCGATACTTCGATCTAGTTTGAGTGAATCTTATATCAGAAGAGAAGATTCTCAAGAATAAACAAACTAGGTGCAATCAAAGTTCAACAACCGTTAGTCAATCGAATCAATCGAAAACTAATAATAAACTGCAATTATCTAGTTTCCCACCAACGGTACTCGTAGAGCTTCTTGATCCCACAGAAGTCTTTAAACGAGCGGTCGTAAGAGATTTCGCCTAATTAGGGTACTTTCCTCTCCGGATAGACGGCTCCACCAG
Organism: Papaver somniferum; assembly: GCF_003573695.1. Taxonomy (NCBI): domain Eukaryota; kingdom Viridiplantae; phylum Streptophyta; class Magnoliopsida; order Ranunculales; family Papaveraceae; genus Papaver; species Papaver somniferum. The sequence continues at coordinate 78,632,937 of NC_039362.1, forward strand.
TAACAACACAACTTGGTAGTTTTTCTGGCTCTTAGGATAGTTTGCCGAAATGTAAACTTGGGTATTTATAGACCAAGGAAGTTTGGACACCAAGGAATTTCCAAAACCGAATATTCTCAAGATCTGCAATATATTTCCAAATCGGTTTTCATAAATCCTGGAAATGCTTTGTCCAATATAACAGAAATCTTACTAGAAAATCTCCAACCAGTAAATGCACAATACCGATTTTTATTCTCCAGAGATTTACAAAAACTAATAACCTTATTTAAAATATTCTTTAGTTTGTTTTCGGTCCGGGATCTCCTTGAGTAATTAAGGAATGTCTTTGAACAATAAAAGATAAGAACTACTGAGCATGTTCAAAGTATGTCGACATATTTTCTTATGTAAATCCTCTTTCATATTTACAATCATGGAACCGATTATACCACACTTCCAAACAAGTTAGAATTGGTTCATCTGTATTCCAAGACAACTATGTGATTGATCAAATATCAATTCACTAATCATGGGTTTACGGTTTTACCAAACAAAAGGATCGGTTTTACCTCCATATGGTTACTGGGACCGGTTACATTAGTTACCAGGATCGGTTACGTCAATTACCAGGACCGGTTACCATATTCTCACGATATTACTTGTGCTCGGTTACACAAGTCACTAGGATCGGTTACACCAATTACTAGGACCGGTTACGCCAATTACAAGGATCAATTACATAACTCTTTTGTGATCGGTCACACCAGTTACTAGGATCGGTCACACCAATTACAAATATCGATCATACCATCTTAGGTGATTACTTAGGATCAGTTACACTAATAAAAGTCATACCAATACATAAGTCAGGCACTGTGACTAGTTTTACCAAGATACATAACAAGTTATGATGGGTTCTACTAAATCACACATATTGGTAATCCAAAGATATGCAATGAATAACATTACCAATAAGCCTAGCGATTTCCCTTTCTATTCATAAAATAAATTCATGAATGTACTTCCTTTAAACAAATGTAAACATTGTTTCCTAGGATGAAATCTTCACCTTTACCCATACACATAATCACAATAGCATTCATACGATTATGTCGATGTCTTATATACGAAGTTCAAAAGATAAGTGTTATACTTCGTATCCTATTCCCTAAAACTATAATCATGTGATCATGTCCTACTACTAAAGTATAATCATTCACAGCTTCGCAGTTATGTTTTCAATATAGCACGACTTGAAAGATACGTTAGGAATGAAACAGTTCAAGTCAAAAAAATTTTAACCTCAAGAGGAAGGATGATGTTGTCGATGTAGCTGCTTACTTCTTCACATTCTTCAAGTATTCGAGTAATACTTGTATGTCTCATAGTCCTAGACTTTCTAGTCTAACCTATACGAAGTTGTCTCTAGTACATAATCAAGCGACTCTTTAAATGAGTTTTGATTCACTAAAATATGACAACCAAACTTGACATATCAACGCTTGGTGGGTTCAACCGAGCTATGCTCTAACAATCTCCCCTTTTGTCAATTTTAGTGACAAAACTCTTGATACATATGGATAAACAAATTACAAGAATTCATTATACATACGCTTGATTCCAAGTTTCAACAGCACAATAACCTGTATACATTCAATCCTTAAATGCCGTTGTTGACATTTGAATAACAAAGCTAATACTCCTCCTAAAGGTAAGATAGGTAGATTTTTAATCCGCACATCTTTTTTATTCCTCTTTGGTAGTCAAGATAACTACAAGTACCAATATGATATGTTACTCCCCCTTAGTCTATGCTTTACTCTTTCGTTAGATAAAACATTTAAGCACAATTGTCCTTTCCTTAGTAATTACAAATCACTTGTTTACTCCATATATTTCTCCCCCTTTTTGTCACAAAATGACAAAGGTTCGGGCAAATAAAGGTCAAACCGAAAGGATCTTACAAATCTTAAAAGAATTGTACAACCTATAAGAGTTAAGCACGAGGGTTCCACATACCATTTTAAATAACCAGTATCAAAACCGAAACTACAAGTAATTTGGTTTTAATACGTTATTATTTTGGGGTAAAACTGATTCTGCTGGAAATGGTAAATTTGGGTGTGCCGTCGAGAAACGAATCTAAACCCTAAACAAATGCACTGCACATGAGTAATTTAGATTCGAGAGATCAATCTATACAATTCTGGCATAAACCAAGAAATGGCAGTTCCAGACTTGCTTCGGTCACAAAGTGAATGAGAAGGGTTGATCTTAGGGAGGGAAGCGAAGAAGGTGTTGAGATCAAAATATTTAATTTTGAAGGTGTAGTTGTTTTATGACTTGTATCAGAATATGGAACAGGCTTGCGGAATGTAAACTATCAGTTCTTTTGTTTTTGTGGATATTGTGTTGATAACACTTGTGTTCTGTTGTCGAAAATAGGTTGAAAACCTATTTATACAAGTCATTGAGCACCCTTGATCTCGTAGGAAGTGGAGACAGTTACGTAATGGAGAAGTGGGGTTGTGTAGAAGCGGTTTACCATCACGTTCCCATTGTGAGGGGAAACTGGCCAGTCTTACACCCACTATTCTCTTACTGCTATCTAACCGTCCACTCTTTCCTGACACTTTCTTGTAATGGGCGCATTGCACGCCGCACGCTGTAAACCGCCAGACCAATACCCTGATGAGTATCCCCCAGTTTGTGATATGTTTGATGTTTTGAGTGTTTCGTGGAAAAATGTGCAACAAGTTGTTGAGTGGGTCTAATGTGAAAGACATAGTTATTCTGACCAATCACACGCAAGCTAGGAGGCATAATGGCATAGTGGCGCCTGCATAATGGCACAACGAAAAGTGGCGCCTTCTAGTGGCACAATGGTAGTGTGGCGCCTGTTAGTGGCACAATGGCAATATGGCGCCCGTTAGTGGCACAATGGAAATGTGGCGCCTGTTAGTGGCTAAGTGGCGAGGTGATGTCTGCCAATAGCGTAATGGCAAGGTGGCGCGTGCCAATGGCGTAATGGCAAGTTGGCGCCTTCCAATGGCGTAGTGGTCAAAGTGGCGCCTGCCAATGGCGTAATGGCAAGGTAGCGCCTGCCAATGGCATAGTGGTCAAAGTGGCGCCTGCCAATGGCGTAATGGCAAGGTGGCGCCTGCCAATGGCGTAGTGGTCAAAGTGGCACCTGCTACATCTTAGCATATTGATGTTAGATCCAAATATGGATTAATGATATTAGCTCTAGTTGCCACATCGAACTTAAGGTTTAGGTGACGCTATTTGGCATGAGGCTGTGTAATGGCCCTGGCTAAATTATGGTTTGGCATATCAAAACCCTAAGTGGCATGTTGTGGTCCCAGAGTGGCATAATTGGGCCACGACTAGAAAAATAGGGTTTCCCTTTGGTTTGACCAAAGCCATTGGCACATTGCTGTCACGAAATGGTATGGCCTGCCAATTGGCATACTGGCGCGGTTTGGCAGGTTGGCTAGCCAATTGTCATGTTGCTGCCGCGGAATGGTATGGCCTGTCGATTGGTATACTGGCGCGGTTTGGAAGGTTGGCTACCCAATTGGCATGTTGCTTCCGCGGAATGGCATGGCCTGCCAATTGTCATACTGGTGCGGTTTGGCAGGTTGGCTAGCCAATTGGCATGTTGCTGCCGCGGAATGGCATAGCCTGCCAATTGTCATACTTGTGCGGTTTGACAGGTTGGCTAGCCAATTGGCATGTTGCTGCCGCGGAATGGCATGGCCTGCCAATTGTCACACTGGTGCGGTTTGGCAGGTTGGCTAGCCAATTGGCATGGCGCCTGTGATGATTACCAGGCGCAGTTTTGGGATGGCTTGTAGGCAATCCCAGCACTTTGGCGCGAATTGCAGCAGCGGTGTTGGCACATTGCTTGTGGTGGCATGGTGATGCATGTTTGGTCACGTTGGGAAGCGGCTAAACTTAATAAATCAAGTGGCCAAATCGTACGACCGTGATTGTTTTCGGAGACTGGCTTGGGCCGTCTAGATTAGATTCCTAACGGAATTAAGCGCATCGACCCACCAACTTCTAACTTTATTAAAAGTGTGTGTGGCGGGTTTTGAGCGATCTAATTGGTTAATGGGAGAGGGGGATGACAAGAGAAAGCTGGAGCGTGGCCAACGGCCACAGGCGCCGCCCATTGGAGCGACTTGGCCGGATATGAGGCGTGGTCGCGCCTCCTTTGTCATTGTTCCTATTTGCCACAGTTCCTCTTTTGTTTCTTGTTTTCTGGTATGACTTTGATCCTACTGGCTCCATGGCAGATCGGTTTCCTAGCTTACCTAGGTTTGGCCTCGACCAATAGGGTTCGAGATATTTGCACAAGGCTTAAAAGATCTAATGTTTGCAAATTAATTAGGCTGAAAACTTGAATATTATGAGTTATCACAAAATTGAACAAATTTAACAAATTCTGTGTGTTGACACAAAATTATTTTATTCTCAGAGAGCAGTTAGCGCGTCTTCTGATTGAGCATTTTCATGCAGACCTTAATTTTGATATTTAGGGAAATTCGTGATACTCAGCTGCGAGTAAACACTAATTGTCATGTCGTACCAATACGAAGGGTTCAGCTAGGGAACATAACATAGTAAAATACTCAATAAACCATACACTAATGAGTAATGCAGGCGAGAGTTTACAGAATGTTTAGGATTGTTGGTACATGCACCATTCTGAATAAATATACTGAGTTGCTCAATACATGTGTGAGTAGAGAGGCCGGGGCACTCATTACTTTTAAATGGCTCAGTCCTTTTGCAGACGACGCATTAAATATAGGGTTTTACATTTTTAGCCCTGAACTAAAAACCACCATCAACATTAAGTCCCCTGCTTAGTACATAACAGTGACATTGTTGCGGGGTAAGCACTAGATGGTGACAGACAAAGCTAAAAATCGAAAAGGTAAGACATGTAGAGGTTACTAGGAAAAGTTCGACTGACCTTCGGCAGCAAGTACGAGCGGCCGGTGATCTTTGTACTGGCGCGCTGCTAGCTTGGCCACGGAGCGTTGCAGGTTGAGCGATTGGCTTGGCTATGGAGCGTTGCAGGTTAAGCGGCTGGCCCATCCACGAAGTACTGCAGGTTGAGCGGATGGCTTGGCTACGAAGCGTTGCAGGTTGAGCGGCTGGCCTGGCCACGAAGTATTGCATGTTAAGCGGTTGGTGTTCCTCGTGCTGACACGCTGCTGGTTCGGTCATGGAGGTTGGTGCTATGGAGCGTTGGCGTTGCGGGCCCAGCTGCCTTCTTTCGTGCATGGTCCAAAAGGAAAACCCTCCTCTACTCGAATTCCAAAAGCTCTCTGCATATAAAAGGGTGTTTTAACTTCCTCCCCTTTTATTATTCGCTCGTCTGCTTCTTGTGTTCGTTTGCAGCAGCTCGATCATAGGCGTGCCAATCGTTAGCAGCAAGGTAAGTTCATCTTGTCTTCGTATTTTAGCTGTGAGTGTAATATCTATGAGTAGTTGATCTATCTGGACATTTATCTCGGTGTGAATGACTTTCTTTGTTAGCGGCGTAAACGGAAACAAAGCAATCTCCAATAGTTATAATCAACAGCAAGGCGAGCCAGGAGAACTCAAGGTAGGTGCTCTTTTCTATTTTGTGCATGTAGCCACCCAACAATACCATCGATCTTCTCCAAAATGTGTAATAAGGTTCTGACTCCAGAAGAATGAGCATCTAACCTCTCCAATGGATTTCAAAATTTACCAAACTCAATTGCACTCCTGGGATGGATGGATGGATGGAATATATGCTCGTAATGATTATGTCAAGGATAATCTTGGAGAGTGTAGATGCGTTGTTGATCCGTCCTTGACTTTAAGTTATTTGGTGTCTGGACTGCCGAGCCGGTGTCTGGAAGGCTTATTCTTTCTTTTCTGATTGCGGTGATGATATGTTGTGGATGCTTGTATGGTCGAAATCTTCCGGAAACGCTGGGTGAAGTAGACGAGCTGAAAGGAATTCCGTTGCCGACGTGCTGCTATCAAGTCTTCAAGGACTTCATTCCAAGCGACATCCTTTGAACCATCTTATGAATCTTGGACTATTATATCAAATGGGATGCGATGAGCAGTCCCTGGTTACGCTTATGTCTAGTCATAGATCCGATGGCGTGGTTGGATATGTGAACATCTCTGCAACGTGTTTTTGGAGTCTTTGATGCACGTGTACAGCTTCATGTTGAGAAATTCCCGCGGATCGTAAAGCTTCGACAGTGACGAGGTTGACATCAGAAATAACCTGGTTGAGGGAAGTGAAGGCACTCCATGCTGGTAGTTCCCATGTGTAATTATCTTGAGTCTATTTTCTCGTGGAAGATGTGCTTCTACTGCATTCACTAGTAAGGTGGTAACTGCGTTTAAAATTTACCTGAAGGAGGCTTCAGTCCCCAAGTGTAGCCTACTTTGATTGTATCATCTTGAATCCACGCCTATGGGATTTGATACAAGCTTATTGTACTCTCCTGGATGTGATGCTGGGATGCTTGGAACATTACATGGACGAAATATTCTGGATAACGAAGAGGTGGAAGTGAGAGAATTGTGTTGTTAATCGTGGCTCCCCATGTTTCTTCAAGAAAATTTTTTATGTCGCGTCTATGGAGTTATCTCAAGAATCTTTGATTGTTGTCGGGGATGGACTGCGATGAGCAGCCCCCAGTAGCACTTCTCTTTAGTTATTGAAGTTGTTTTCTCTGAGTAGGCTTGGGATCCGTCGCAGCCTCGTAAAGTGTTGCAGGCGCCTTATAGACAGAGAGGTGATGATATCCTTATGCTACACCTTTGAAGAGTAGATGACCTTGTCGTGGCTATGACTTTTTGGTTGATTGTGTCTTCTGAGCTTTGACAGTGAAGGGATTCCATGTAGAGCCTCAGTCCCCAAGAGTGGTTTGGATGTTTCTATTTTATGGTCGGTGGGTTGACCATGATAAAGATATCACCATCTTGCATCCGTACTGGTGACTCTATTACTTCTTTCATGTGAAACTAAAATATGGAGAAGTACGGATTACCTTTGTAGTGGTTGTTGTTGTGGTAAAGCTCTGGCTGGTATCAACAAACGAGCACCAAAGGTTCTTGGCAGCAGCTTGGCTGGCTGCGATTACAATCCTTGACAGGGAGGAGTGGCGGCTATGAGCACGAACCTAGGCAGGAAGGAGTGGCGGCTATGGCACGATCCTTGGCAGGAAGGAATGGCGGCTACGACACGATCCTTGGCATGATGGAGTGGCGGCTATGGCACGATCCTTGGTAGGAAGGAGTGGCGGCTACGACACGATCCTTGGCAGGAAGGAGTGGCGGATACGGGCACGAACCTTGGCAGGAAGGAGTGGCGTGGAGGGAACGAACCTTGGCAGAAAGGAGTGGTGGCTATGGAACGATATGATCCTTGGCAGGAAGGAGTGGCGTGGTGGCCGCGGACTCTGGTAACACGCAAGTATTTGCTCGGACATTATGGCCCAAAAGAAGGATTCCTCCTTTTAATATAACTCGTGTCCGTGAGGTTATTTGTTCTTATCCTTCTCTTTTCTTATTTCGGCGAAGTAGCTCTTCCATGATTCTCTGCGTGCGGTAGCTTGTCTGTTGTTGCTTGCCTGCGACCTTGGTGTATTGACTTGATGAAAATTTCGGATTCATGTCTTCTTTCCAAAACGGCCGCAAAATCTTCGTCCGATATCAGAATGAGGTGATTTACCCCTCATTCTTTTGCTAAGAGGAAAATATAACTTTTGCAAAAAGAATGTATTCATTCGGAGTCCATTTGGTGGGTGAAAAGTACCTGACACCGAGAATTCATAACTTTCCAGGAAGAATTATGTAGGTTTTTAGTTGTCACGCAGTCGAGAGTTTCGGCTTCTATTTATAGCTCATTCACAGGATTGATGTGCCCTTTTAGTATGTTGTAGAAGACTTCTATACGAATCGTTTGGTATATGTATCACTCCCAGATTCTTCACCAATTAGCACGAGTTTCAATTCTTCCGGAGGCCAGTGTAAAAACGTTTCTGACGGAGTTCTTGCAAAACGATCTGTAACCTTTCTAAACCACATGCCATGTCCGTAGGTGACGCTGGTGATGAGGTGTCTCTCTTTGTGAGTTATATGTTGATGTGTTAGCACCAGCAGTATACTTGGAAATCGAGGGCTTCAATTCTGGATCTCTTGACGTAGTCATAGAGATGTCTGTTATTTTGCTTGAACATCCCGGTGTAGGTCCTTCCAATAGGAAATTTGGAGAACTCTTCAGCATTACCCGCTTTCCTAGGCAGAGGAAATATGGGAAACGTGGATCCTTTTAGTGCAGAAACTTCTCGAATCTTCCTCTGCATGAAGTTATCTCGGTTGCGAATTCTTTCCTGACATGATGGTGCGGCACCGTTATCTTCTGAGGCTGCTCTCTTGACGTGTCGGCTCCAGTAGATCTGAAGATGTCCCGGGCTTGCTCTTGCTTGGGTCGGCATAATAGGCGAACCCCTATGAATGATTTGAAGATGTGTCAAGCCTCCTTTGTTATTGTAGATGTACGAATTCCCAGAATTGCATCATGGTCTGGATCTACACATTTTGCTGATGAAGTGATAGCGGATACTCCTGACCATAAAATGGTAGTAGTGGTGGAATGGAGATAGACCCTTGCTTTCGTGATCTCTGCAGGTTCCTTTCTAGGATTCCAATGGTGTTGAGATTTGTTGTCGACTATCTCCATACTGGAACAACGGCTATGAGAATCTTCATTTTATCTCCCTGAGTGTGGACCCTGGAGACATTAATATCAGTGATAACTTTGAGGCGCTTCCGGCTTGCTCCATATAACACTTATGATGTTGCAGATGTGGCTGCTCCATTCGGACCTCGAGAGAAGCCATTGTGCCCTCCTAAGTAGTAATCACGTCTTCATGTGTCTTCATGCGGCTTTATGGTCCTTTCATCTGGTAGATTTACTGGTCCTCATCTATCCAAGGAATTTCCAGTAGCATTGCTTGAAATAACATTTTTGTGAAGCTTCTTAGCGAACGGAACACCAGAATTGAAATTGGATGTTGAACCTAAATTGAGTTTAATGATTGAATTAGATCTAAGATCCACCCTTTTGAAAATGAGAAAAATGGAATGAATGCTTAGAAACTGATTTTGCAACCGAGAGATTAATCTCCCACTGTGGTCGCCAGTTATTTTGGGGTAAAAACTGATTCTGCTGGAAATGGTAAATTTGGGTGTGCCGCCGAGAAACGAATCTAAATCCTAAAAAAATGCACTGCACAGGAGTACTTTAGATTCGAGAGATCAATCTGTACAATTATGGCCTAAACCAAGAAATGGTCGTTCCAGACTTGCTTCGGTCACAAAGTGAAGGAGAAGGGTTGATCTTAGGGAGGGAAGGGAAGAAGGTGTTGAGATCAAAATATTGAATTTTGAAGGTGTGACTGTTTATGACTTGTATCAGAATATGGAACTGGCTTGCAGAATGTAAACTATCAGTTCTTGGTGTTTTTCTTGATACTGTGTTGATAACACTTGTGTTCTGTTGTCGAAAATAGGTTGAAAACCTATTTATACAAGTCATTGAGCACCCTTGATCTCGTAGGAAGTGGGTACAATTAAGTAGTGGAGAAGTGGGGTTGTGTAGAAGCGGTTTACCATCACGTTCCCATTGTGAGGGGAAACTGGTCATCCTTACACCCATTATTCTCTTACTGCTATCTAACCGTCCGCTCTTTCCTGACACTTTCTTGTAATGGGTGCATTGCACGCCGCACGCTGTAAACCGCCAGACCAATACCCTGATAAGTATCCCCCAGTTTGTGACATGTTTGATGTCCCGAGTATTTCGTGGGAAAATGTGCAACAAGTTGTTGAGTGGGTCTAACGTGCAAGACCTAGTTATTCTGACCAATCGCACGCAATCTAGGCGGCATAATGGCATAGTGGCACCTGCATAGTGGCACAACGTCAAAGTGGGCCTTCTAGTGGCACAATGGTAGTGTGGCGCATGTTAGTGGCACAATGGCAATGTGGCGCCCGTTAGTGGCACAATGACAATGTGGCGCCTAAGTGGCGAGGTGATTGTTTGTACCCTATTCAAATAGTGTACGTGCGTATCGCACATGACTTATTATGGAAGCCCAAGTTCGGTTTATTATGGAAACCGGTGGGTTTATTATGGAAACCCACATGGATTATTATGGAAGCCCAAATACGGTTTATTATGGAAACTGGTGGGTTTATTATGGAAACCCACATGGCTTATTATGGAAGCCCAAATTCGGTTTATTATGGAAACCGATGGGTTTATTATGGAAACCCACATGGCTTATTATGGAAGCCCAAATACGGTTTATTATGGAAACCGGTGAGTATATTGTGGAAACCCACATGGCTTATTATGGAAGCCCAAATAACTTATTGTAGAAGTCATTTTGAGATAGACACAAATCTTGAAAGATTAGTAGGCTAGGAAAGATGTATGAAATAAGAGAATAAGAGAAGCCTACATGGTTATACCGCAAGTGCACGGTGTCGGTTGTAGCTTGTGCAAATACGGGTCGAATCCACAGGGACTAGGGTGTGAGTTGAAGTTTCCTAAGCTAATTCTCTGAGCAGTGAACTAATGAAGCAAAGAGTGACAGTGGAAAATGACAGTTACAATGGCAATGAGACAAAGGCAGTGAAGTATAGAATTTAGAAGCAAACAGTGAAGCAAGAATTTGGAAACAAATGTAAACAAAATACCAAGGTCTTTGAATCCACCTCTAACTCATACTAATTATTCATCACTGACAGTAACTTTGTTTTTCTATAACCACTAGCAAGAGGGATGTCAATCCTCTATATAGCAAGGGTCATTTTGATATGAAATCTCCTATCACAACTAAGGTACTCCTCCTAAGCATTAACTGTCTAGCTAAAGCACAATAAATCAAAAGAACAATATATAAAATTAAGCATGAGTTGCAGTTCAGCAACACTAGATGATTCTAACTACAATGGATGCATGACATCCAATGTGAAAGGCTAGTGTTGAAGCCATAAGATGGAGTTTCACTAAGAGCATTTAAACACATCAAGGCTACTGACAAGAACATGAATAACAAATGTTAAGCTAGGGTTTCATCTAAACCCTGGCAAATTAAACTAGAACATGTTTAACACATTAAATAACTGGAATTGAAACATTGAACATAAACAGAGCATTGATAGAACAAATCAAAACAACACAGTTGAGGCACTGGCTAGTCCAGTCCTCTTGGGTGAATCTCTGGCTAGCCCAGTCATCGTTACAACATACACCCACACATCATATTTATACCCAATTTATCAATTTAGGGTTTCCCCAAATTCCCAAATTCAACAGTTGAAATTAGGGTTCGACTTTACCTAATTTGACGTGACAAATCACTCAAGAAGGTCGACCCATTTCTTCTTTGACTCTCCTCCTCCTCTCCATGCCTTCCAATTGCGTTTCTAACTCGACCTAATTCATCAATCTCTCACCTAGGGTTTCAGAGATAGAAAAGAGGAGAGATTGATGAAATAGATGGGTAGAAGGCTAGGGTAATGATGGGTTTTGGTTGTTAGAGTGGTAGGATGGTGATGGTAGCTGTGGCAGGTGGCTGAGGCAGTGGAGAAGGTGGTGGCAGGGAGTGGTGGTTCTGCAGAGGTGAGGGAGAAGATGAGATCGATGGTTTTGGGAAGAAGGGAGTGTTTGGTTTGCTGCTCGACTTGGGATGTAGGTGTTTGGTACTATGGTGTGTGTCGGGGAGAGAAAATGTTGATGCACAGCGAGGATGAGACGTGGGATGTGGAGATGGTGGATCGATCTAACGTCGAGATGGAAGGAAGCGAGGAGCGACCGTTGGATGCGTAAGTACAACGAAACTGACGGCTCAAGATGGAGTTATGTGCTATGCTGAGATGATCCAATCTGACGGCTGAAGATGAAGGCGGGTATGGATATTGGAAATGGGTTTGGGTGAGGGTTTTGGGCCTTGGGTATGCCAAGCCCATATCTTCTTTAAGAACAATTCTTCCTCTTCAAGCCCAGTTCTAGCCTTTTGGTCTTGCACACAACATTCTTCGCGGCTTCCTTGTGTGATTCCTCTTGGATTCCACCACTTTTCTGCTCTTTTTGCTCCGTAATTCATCCAAACTTTATTTACAACCTAAAAATGCAAAATTAATTAATAAAAATATTTATTCTTGAAAACAATGAAAATACAGAATATGGGATAAAATGTAGAATTAATGCACAAAAGATGAGTTAAATGCCAAGAAAAATATATAGAAATATGCACTTTTTAGCACTCATCAAATACCCCCAAACCTGAATTTTACTTGTCCTCAAGTAAAACAAAACTAAGGAAATCCTACCTATACCACTGTCGCTGGTCTCTCGATTGCATTTAGCGAATGCAATAAGCCTTTTAAACCACTAAGTGTCCCTAGTGGACGAGTTGAAGTCTCGTGAAGGTTTGCTTAGAACGTACCTACAAAGTTCTAGGACAAAATATAAGCTCAGATTCCATGAAATGTGACATGTGCAAGACAGTAGAAGCTCACAGCAAAATGGAGATGTCAATCTAGCTATCAAAGGCACAATCCTAGCACTGATAACAAATAAAGACATGTGATAAGAGTGTAAAGTGTATCTACACATGTGTAAAGAAAGATCGGATGTTATGACTACAAATCACCAAGAGATAGTTTCTCAGGCTAAGAACCGAGGTCGAAATCTAGCTAGCTGTCCGGACTTTACGAGAATTGTGAATGAGTTGGAGGAATTTCACAATTACTCACGTTGTACATCAATGGCATACACCCTTCCTTGCTTATAACACAAAAACACAAAAGATGACTCTTTACATGACTCTTATTTACATTGACTACTCTCTTTTATTTTTGGAACAAGAGAGGATGGAATTGATAAATACTTGATTATTTTTTTTGATTTTTTTTTCTGAATATATACATCTTTTTTTTTTTTGAGAAATAAATTTACAAGATGGTACTCTTTTGATACATAAGCAAAAATAAACAAAAAAATTACATGACACTTTGCAAGAGGTAACCCTTTTTGATGCACCCAGTTAAATTCGATGGTTGTCTTTCTTAATGTAACCTCCACCTTCTATCCCAACCAACCAAAGAACAAGCTAGTCAAGTTTCGTTCAGTATTCTAAAGTGATTGGCAACTAAAACTTCCGATAGAACACCTCAAGGATGAGGCTATACATGTATTGGTAGATCGTGCGCGTGCAAGTTTCTTATCACCATGTGAATTGTGCTAGAATCAGGGTGCCTAAATATCTAGACTAAGAATCCTTATGTTTACATACATGCACAAGAGTCAACATTTCAAGGTAAATGAGCTCCATTTTTATGTTTTTTTCAATTTTTTCATTTTTTTTCTTCATTTTTTCATTTTTTTTTTCAAAAAGAAAGAGTTCAGTTTTCAATTATAGCATGTGATCGTGGTATCTATACCATACCCCCAAACCTAAACTAAACATTATCCTCAATGTTTCAAAATATGAAAAGAATTATAACATACGAAGAGGATTATGCTGAATATAGAAAAAGGAAAGAGAATACCCGATTTGACGGCGAAAGCAAAATTAGAACTCCGTTATTCAAGGCAAAAATCCAACATATTTCAGTTAAGAGTCACATTGGATTAGCAAAATATGTACAAAAGAAACAAAAGATTTAACTAAGAAACTATCTACTAGATTCTATACAAGAAAATTTGGTTTTTAATGGGATTGGACTTTTTGGGAAAAATTTGGTTTTGTCGGGAGACATTTGGTTTTGATGGGAAAAAGAAAATTTTTGGTTTTTAGGGAAACATTTCGAAAACTTTGGTTTTTATGGGAGAAAAACATTTGGTTTTTAATGGGTTTTGAAAAGAAAAATTTGGTTTTAAAATCGGGAGCAAGCCCACAATGGTGGAAGAATGCACAGCCCACTAGAAATTTGAAAACAGCCCACAACTTGTGTGAAGTGAAGCCCAACGAATTAGTTTGAATTGAGCCCAGCAAAAGGTTTTGAAAAAAAAGAGGTCCAACTGTTTGGGTTCAGGAGCCCAAAAGTTCAGTTTCAGTTTGGTTTTGGGCTAACAGAATAGCCAAAATTCGAGGCCCAGTTGGGCTTAAAAATTGTTTTTCCAATTTTAATTTGGGTCAAGCCCAGAGTTCAGAAATTCAAATTTCAGGGTTGAAACCCACAGTTCAGAAACAAAATAATCCCACAGTTCAGCTTAAATACAGGCCGACAGTTTAGTTAAACTACAAGCCCAGCATTCAGTCTTAAAATTACAAGCCCAAAAATTAGGTTTACTGATGGGTTTAGGCTTACTAGTTAGCACAGCCCAGCTGCTCAGTAATTGCAGTTGCACAGCCCAGTTGGTTTACAGCAACAACAACTTCAGCAAGAGCACCATAGGCTCATCAGCAACAACAACAAGAAGAAGAAGCAGCAGCATGAGGCAGCAAGACAGCAGCAGCAGCAACACAGAAAACAACAGCAGCACCAGAGGCTGGCTGTAACAAAAGAAGGAGTTGACGGCAGCAGCATTACCCGAGCAGACAGGCAGCAGCAGCAGTAGCAGAGAGCAACAGCAGCAACAGGCAACAACAGAAGCACCAACTACAACAGCAGCACAAACTCAGCTTAGCACCTCAGTATCAACACAGCAGACAGGCAGTAGCAGCACCAACTACCTGACACTCATTGTGTGTGATCAGTACACAGAAAAGGCAGGGAAAAATGGAAAACTGCATAAAGCAGTGCAGTTTGCAGCTGTAGATGCATGGTTTATGAGGCTACAGGTGCTAGGCTACAGGTGCAATGAGAAAAGCCACATGGCAATGCTACAGATGCAGCAAGGCTGCAGAGTAAGGATGCAAGAATGCAAGTTATGATGGCAGACACAGATGCAAATGCAAGATGAATGCAGAACTAAGTTACAGCTAAAATGCAGATGATGCAGATGATGCAGGTATGCAGATGCAGGAGATGCAGAACTATAGTTACATGCTAAAGTTACAGCTAAGTTACAGGTAAACACAGTTACACTAATATAACTAAGTTAAGTTACAGCTAAAACGGTTACACTAAGCTACAAAGAATTATACTAAACTAAACTAAATTACATCTAAAACAGCTAAGTTACTTTAAAACAGTTATACTAATATAGCTACACTAAGTTACAGGTGGTACTAAGATATAGCAGCTAAAGTTACAGCTAATCTACACTAAGTTACACTAAAACAGAAAATAGCAAAGTAAAAGGAACAACTTCATTACACAGCAGCAAGTCCCCAGCAGCGGCGCCAAAAACTTGGTAGGCTAGGAAAGATGTATGAAATAAGAGAATAAGAGAAGCTTACATGGTTATACCGCAAGTGCACGGTGTCGGTTGTAGCTTGTGCAAATACGGGTCGAATCCACAGGGACTAGGGTGTGAGTTGAAGTTTCCTAAGCTAATTCTCTGAGCAGTGAACTAATGAAGCAAAGAGTGACAGTGGAAAATGACAGTTACAATGGCAATGAGACAAAGGCAGTGAAGTATAGAATTTAGAAGCAAACAGTGAAGCAAGAATTTGGAAACAAATGTAAACAAAATACCAAGGTCTTTGAATCCACCTCTAACTCATACTAATTATTCATCACTGACAGTAACTTTGTTTTTCTATAACCACTAGCAAGAGGGATGTCAATCCTCTATATAGCAAGGGTCATTTTGATATGAAATCTCCTATCACAACTAAGGTACTCCTCCTAAGCATTAACTGTCTAGCTAAAGCACAATAAATCAAAAGAACAATATATAAAATTAAGCATGAGTTGCAGTTCAGCAACACTAGATGATTCTAACTACAATGGATGCATGACATCCAATGTGAAAGGCTAGTGTTGAAGCCATAAGATGGAGTTTCACTAAGAGCATTTAAACACATCAAGGCTACTGACAAGAACATGAATAACAAATGTTAAGCTAGGGTTTCATCTAAACCCTGGCAAATTAAACTAGAACATGTTTAACACATTAAATAACTGGAATTGAAACATTGAACATAAACAGAGCATTGATAGAACAAATTAAAACAACACAGTTGAGGCACTGTCTAGTCCAGTCCTCTTGGGTGAAGCTCTGGCTAGCCCAGGCATCGTTACAACACACACCCACACATCATATTTATACCCAATTTATCAATTAAGGGTTTCCCCAAATTCCCAAATTCAATAGTTGAAATTAGGGTTCGACTTTACCTAATTTGACGTGACAAATCACTCAAGAAGGTCGATCCATTTCTTCTCTGACTCTCCTCCTCCTCTCCATGCCTTCCAATTGTGTTTCTAACTCGACTTAATTCATCAATCTCTCACCTAGGGTTTCAGAGATAGAAAAGAGGAGAGATTGATGAAATAGATGGGTAGAAGGCTAGGGTAATGATGGGTTTTTGTTGTTAGAGTGGTAGGATGGTGATGGTAGCTGTGGCAGGTGGCTGAGGCAGTGGAGAAGGTGGTGGCAGGGAGTGGTGGTTCTGCAGAGGTGAGGGAGAAGATGAGATCGATGGTTTTGGGAAGAAAGGAGTGTTTGGTTTGCTGCTCGACTTGGGATGTAGGTGTTTGGTACTATGGTGTGTGTCGGGGAGAGCAAATGTTGATGCACAGAGAGGATGAGACGTGGGATGTGGAGATGGTGGATCGATCTAACGTCGAGATGGAAGGAAGCGAGGAGCGACCGTTGGATGCGTAAGTACAACGAAACTGACGGCTCAAGATGGAGTTATGTGCTATAGTGTTTGACAGGAGCTTCAGATTTTGATGCACTATGATGAAGCGACTGTAGGATGCTGAGATGATCCAATCTGACGGCTGAAGATGAAGGCGGGTATGGATATTGGAATTGGGTTTGGGTGAGGATTTTGGGCCTTGGGTATGCCAAGCCCATATCTTCTTTAAGAACAATTCTTCCTCTTCAAGCCCAGTTCTAGCCTTTTGGTCTTGCGCACAACATTCTTCGCGGCTTCCTTGTGTGATTCCTCTTGGCTTCCACCACTTTTCTGCTCTTTTTGCTCCGTAATTCATCCAAACTTTATTTACAACCTAAAAATGCAAAATTAATTAATAAAAATATTTATTCTTGAAAACAATGAAAATACAGAATATGGGATAAAATGTAGAATTAATACACAAAAGATGAGTTAAATGCAAAGAAAAATATATAGAAATATGCACTTTTTAGCACTCATCAAAGATAGACAAGGATCTACCAAGATAAACATGGATAACGATGGATAGATACAAATATTTAAGGATAAGTACAAATCCAGGTGCTTATTTTGGATAACCTCAAATTTAGGGTTATTATGGAACCAAATTAGGGTTTTATGCCTATAAATAGAGGCTAAAATCCAACTCAAAAGGTACACAATTTCTATTCCTTTTCTCCACAACTTACTTGCTTAGAACTCTTGTTGATTTTAGCATCGGAGTGTCTTTGCAGGTACCCCCACCACTTTAATTTCATCAACAATTCTTTGGAGATTTTAATCAACGGCGGCGATTGGATCATCTTTCACACATCTCGAAGATTGTTGCGGTGATTAATTTTTGCACCAACAGTGATGTCTGCTAATAGCGTAATGGAAAGGTGGCGCATGCCAATGGCGTAGTGGAAAGGTGGCGCCTGCCAATGGTGTAGTGGCAAGGTGGCTCCTGCCAATGGCGTAGTGGCAAGGTGGCGCCTGCCAATGGCGTAGTGGTCAAAGTGGCTCATGCTACATCTTGGCATATTGGTGTTAGATCCAAGTATGGCTTAATGATATTAGCTCTAGTTGCCACATCGAACTTAAGGGGCTATTTGGCATGCGGCGGCGTAATGGCCCTGGCTAAATTAGGGTTTGGCATATCAAAACCCTAAGTGGCATGTTGTGGGCCCAGAGTGGCATAATTGGGCCACGACTAGAAAAAAAGGGTTTCCCTTTGGTTTGACCAAAGCCATTGGCACGTTGCTGCCGTGAAATGGTATGGCCTGCCAATTGGCATACTGGCGCGGTTTGGAAGGTTGGCTATCCAATTGGCATGTTATTGCCACGGAATGGTATGGCATGCCGATTGGCATACTGGCGTAGTTTGGCAGGTTGGCTAGCCAATTGGCATGTTGCTGCCGCGGAATGGCATGGCCTGCCAATTGTCATACTGGTGCGGTTTGGCAGGCTGGCTAGCCAATTGGCATGTTGCTGCCGCGGAATAGCATGGCCTACCAATTGACATACTAGTGCCGTTTGGAAGGTTGGCTAGCCAATTGGCATGTTGTTTCCGCGGAATGGCATGGCTTGCCAATTGTCATACTGGTGCGGTTTGGAAGGTTGGATAGCCAATTGGCATGGCGCCTGTGATGATTACTAGGCGCGGTTTTGGGATGGCTTGTAGGCAATCCCAGCACTTTGGCGTGAATTGCAGCAGCGGTGTTGGCACATTGCTTGTGGTGGCATGGTGATGCCTATTTGGTCGCGTTAGGAAGCAACTAAACTTAATAAATCAAGTGGCCAAATCGTACGGCCGTGCTTTTTTTTTGAGACTGGCTTGGGCCGTCTAGATTAGATTCCTAACAGAATTAGGCGCATCGGCCAACCAACTTCCAACTTTATTAAAAGTGTGTGTGGCGGGTTTTGAGCGATCTGATTGGTTAATGGGAGAGGGGGCTGGCAAGAGAAAGATGAAGTGTGGCCAACGGCCACAAGTGGCGCCCATTGGATTGAATTGGATGGCTATGTGGCGTGGCCGCGCCTCCTTTGTCATTGTTCCTATTTTCCGCAGTTCCTCTTTTGTTACTTGTTTTCTGGTAGGACTTTTCTCCTACTGGCTCCATGGCGGATCGGTTTCCTATCTTACCTAGGTTTGGCCTCGACCAATAGGGTTCGAGATATTTGCACAAGGCGTAAAAGACCCAATGTTTGCAAATTAATTAGGTCGAAAACTTGAATGTTGTGATTTATCACAAAATTGAACAAATTTAACAAATTCTGAGTGTTGACACAAAATTCTTTTATTCTCAGAGAGCAGTTAGCGCGTCTTCTGATTGAGCATTTTCATGCAGACCTTAGTTTTGATATTTCGGGAAATTCGTGCTACTCAACTGCGAGTGAACACTAATTGTCATGTCATACCAATACTAAAGGGTTCAGCTGGGCAACATAGCATATGAAAATACTCAATAAAACATACACTAATGAGTAATGCAGGCGAGAGTTTACAGAATGTTTGGGATTATTGCTACATGCACCATACTGAATAAATATACTGAGTTGCTCAATACATGTGTGAGTAGAGAGGCCCGGGCACTCATTACTTTTAAATGGATCAGTCCTTTTGCAGACGACGCATTTGGTTTTATATTTTTAGCCCTGAACTAAAAACCACCATCAACAGTTATCTAGGAAACAATTGCACAAATACAATCGCTTATTTCGATAAGACCAAAATAAAGATTAGAATTAATTTTATTTTTCTCATCAGGTCCTAATTATTCAGACAATAACTCAGACCTTTCATCTTTTGACAAGACAGGTACTACGTTAGTTAAGTTGTATTTCTTGTCAAGGCATTCGATTAGACTTGAATAACCTAATCCTTTCACTTTGATAAGTCTAACTAAGATCAAAAATAACTTAGTTTCTCTTATCCGGAATCGAACTGGACTAAACAAATGATCTCGTATTTTCTTAAGCCATGAACAATTCATACAGACCAAAAGAAAATTGACTTGCATAATTATTTCTCTTAATCGGAAGCAATTGAAACAAACATAAACATTAAAGCACCGCAATTGCACCGAAATTTCGTTAAGCCAAAAAAAAATATATGAAATATAAACAGGCTTTTCTTGATTAACTAACAAATTCATTTCCTCGGATTCCACACCCTCTTCTCCCCAGAAAGATATATCATTAAGCGCAAGTTCAAGTTAGAACTCTCCCCCATTATGTTGTCATCCCATCGCAAGAACAAAAGAACAACAACAACATCAACCTTTACCAGAGAAAGGTTGAATCGTTCTTAACTATTGCGTACCAATAGCAAAAGTTGAAAACCCGAAACATAAGGTACTAATGTACCTTAACAATGCCAATAGATTTTCTAAATTTTCTAAGGTTGCCCTGTCTAATGGCTTAATAAGAATGTCATCTAGTTGACGTTCAAAGGGAACATATTCTAGTTTGATAACTCCATTCTCATACAATTCTCTAATAAAGTGATATCTAATATCTATGTGCTTAAGACGTGAATGTTCAACAGGATTTTCTGTTAGACGGATAGCACTTCAGTTTTCACAGAGAATTCCCATAGTTGGAATGTTTATTTCATAGTCGATGAGCATCCACAGTAGTTGGGTACAACATGTACCATCAACAATATATTCTGCTTCACAGGTTGATAAAGACTGTGAATTTTGTTTCTTGCTATGCTAGGCTACTAGATTTTGACCAACATAGAAACAACCACCAGAGGTACTTTTTCGATCTTCTACACATCCTGCCCAATCAGCGTCTGAATAGGCAATAAGACTGTTGTTTGTATCCATAAAGTATGATAAACCATAATCTAGGGTACCATTAACGTATCTTATGATTCGTTTTACAGCTTTTAGATGTGATTCTTTAGGGTCTGCTTGAAATCTGGCACAACATCCCACACCGAAGGCAATGTCTGGTCTGGTTGCAGTCAGGTATAACATACTCCCTATCATAGATCGGTATAATTTTTGATCAAATGATTTTTCTCCTGGATTGGACTGAAGTTTTCCAGTAGTTGGCAACGGTGTTGCCATAGGTGTTGCACCTTTTAACTCAAATTTTTCCACCAAATTTCTTGCATATTTTTCTTGAGAAAGAGAAATATTGTCCTTTTGCTGCTGAATTTACAAACCAAGAAAATATGATAATTCTACAACATTACTAATTTCAAATTCTCCACTCATAAGATTTAAGAATTCATCCGTTAGATATTTTGAGGTGGATCCATAGATGATGCCGTCTACATAAATTTGTGCCACAAGAACATTCTTTCCATTCCATTTGGTGAAAACTGTCTTATCAGCACCACCTCTTGAGAACCCCTTTTTAAGTAAGAAGGAAGTCAGCTTATCATACCAAGCTCTCGGAGCTTGTTTTAGGCCGTATAAAGCCTTTTTGAGTTTAAGGACATGGTTTGGAAATAATGGATCTTCAAATCCTTTGGGTTGAGCAACAAACACTTCTTCTTTTAAATCCCCATTGAGAAATGCAGATTTAACGTCCATTTGAAAAGGTTTACCTTAAGATTACATGCATAAGCAAGTAAAAGTTTTATTGATTCTAAACGAGCAACATGAGCAAAATTTTCATCAAAATCAATACCTTCAATTTGCGAGTATCCTTGAGCAACGAGTCTGGATTTGTTTCGGATAACTGTTCCGAATTCGTCTGATTTTTTCTTGAAAATCCACTTTGTTCCGATAATATTTACTCCTTCTATTTTAGGAACTAGTTCCCATACTCCTTGCCTTTCAAATTGATTAAGTTTCTCATGCATTGAGCTTACCCAAACAAGATCACTAAGCGCTTCTTCAACATTTTTCGGTTCTATTGAGGAGAGAAAGCAAGTGTAGTGACAGACATTCTGGAGTTCTCTTCGAGTCTAACTCTGGCATTGGCATCTCCTATGATGTCCTCAGTGGAATGTCTTTGATGAACCCACTTAGAAGGTTTGTGGACAATATTTTCGATATCATTGGGTTGTTCAACAATACTATCATTATCATCCTTATCATCAATGTCACTAATAAGAGGAACAATTATTGGTTCTTCTTCAATCTATTGTTTTTTCTATCAGTTTCTGAGGGAGGAAGTTCTGTAGCAATATGATTGTCTTGATGAAAGTCACTGATGTCATCAATAACAATGTTAATAGATTCCATCATGACTTTGGTCCTGAGATTATATACTCGGAAGGCACGACTATCAGAAGCATAGCCAAGAAAAATTCCTTCATCACTTTTTGAATCAAATTTTCCTCTATATTCTTTGTCCTTAAGTATATAGCATTTGCTTCCGAAAACCCTTAAATAGCTCAGATTAGGTTTTCTTCCATACCATAATTCATAGGGAGTATTTAAGGTTTTTGACCTTAGATAAACTCTATTAATGATATAACAGGCTGTGAACACAGCTTCTTCCCAAAAGGTTAATGGTAGGTTTTTATTGTGAAGCATTACTCTTGTCATTTCTTGAATATTTCTGTTCTTTCTTTCAGCTACACCATTTTCCTGAGGTGTAATTGCAGCAGAAAATTGGTGAGAAATCCCATGTTGATTATAGTACTCGTATACTTTTGCATCTTTGAATTTTGTACCACGATCGCTTCTTACTCTTTAGTTTGCAACCTTTTTCATTTTGGATTTTATTCACAATAATCTTAAATTCCTCAAGTGTGTCATTTTTGTGTTTTAGGAAAGCAACCCATGTGAACCGTGTATAATCATCTACCATTACTAAAGCATACTTCTTTCCTCCAACAGTTGCTTGTTGGATTGGACTACAGAGATCCATATGAATAAGATCGAGAGGAGCATGAGTGGCCATGTCTCGAGAAATTTTGTGTGGAATTTTTCCTTGCTTACCATTTTAACAAGCACCACATACACCTTCTACTTTAGTATTTACTTTGGGAACGCCCCTGACACGTTCACGATTAATGAGCTTACCCAGCATTCGGTAGTTGATATGACCAAATCGTTCATGCCACAAATGGGTTGACTCCACCTTGGTCAAGTTACAGTACAAATTAGACTGAATATCAAGAAGATAGCAGTTATTCATACTTCTTCGTCCACGAAAAATTATTTTTCCATATTTATCTTCAATATCACAACCTCCCATATTGAAGATAACTTTATGACCTTTATCACAAATTTGACTAACCGAAAGAAGATTGGGTTTCATTCCTTTAACATAAACTACATCATGAATTTCAGGAATGCCCGGAAGTTTGATAGTCCCCTTCTTGATGATAAGGCAGCTACTCCCGTCTCCAAAGGTCACCGATCTTCCCTTGTAGTCTTCAGTTTTAGTAAACCAAGAGAGATCACCTGTCATATGTCTACTACATCCACTGTCTAGAAACCATTAAAATGGAGAGGTTGTATTGAGTGAAAATGCTCCTTGGTATTTCTCAGCAGATTTTCAGTCTGACTACTTGATTCCGAGTAGGGATGATTTGTTAAGTTCTTATATAATTTCTTAACCTGTTTAATCAGAATTTTTGTACAACAAATCTTATGAGTTAAACTATACCATCATTTTTTAAGAAAACCTTTGAATTGTTTCTTCTTATTCGGTTTCAAATGTCTTGATGTCAGTTTTGAAGAATTTTGAAACTTCTTTATGTGAAGTTCTTTTGTATTGACCAGTCCCCTATCAGTCATGATATTACTGATATCTTTAGTGTGAGACCAGTTCTCTTCAATGTTTTCTTCTAACATCTTGACAAGTACTGAGTAATACTCTTCTGTACATTCTGGAAGAGTGTTTAAAATCTTTGAAATGTTAACTGAATCACTTATTGGATTCGATTCTTATAGGTTGGATCGCACCAAACACAGATTGTTAGATCTTTTCGTGTTTGCCTGCTCTGATACCAATTGAAAAGACAAGGGTATCCAAGTACACCATAATATTTTATTTATCCACCTATAAGTCCTCTACCGAAACTGATTGTTTATTGACAGAGTCGAGATAATATAGCGAATCGGTTCACACTTCGTGTGATTGTGTATGGATACGATATCGAGACAATACGACAACAAGATAACTTGTGTGATTGACTATGGATACAAGATCGAGACAATACAACAACGAAGTATGATACTTGATAATAGGCTCGGACTTAACCAAACTCTATAGGATCACTATCAAGTATATTCGAAATTAACGTTTGTGTATTTTACTTCTAATTATAATAAAACAATTATAATTCGGAAATAGAAAACTAAAAGACACAGCAAGATTTTGTTAACGAGGAAACCGCAAATGCAGGAAAAACCCCGAGACCTAGTCCAGAATTGAATACTCTCAGAATTAAGCCGTTATACAAAATCAACACTAACTTCGTATAGTTGAGACCAAGCAACTAAACCTATAGTTCACCTAGTTTCTTCAGTATCCCTGCGCTTCCGACATTCAATAAGTGCACGCACTGGAACAATTCCTTTGGATCGTAGTATTCCAAAAAGTAAAGGAACAACAAATCTGTTTGGTAACAACTCTATTGATTCTTTCCAATGAAGATATCTCAAGTCATATACAAAGGCTCTTCCGTTTAACCAATAAACTCCTTTGCCTGGTTAGATCAATCCAATCTTCAATTACCGAAGTAATAAGATCCGGATTTGTAACAATCAAATAGAACTCAAGAGATCTATTATTTCTACCGATCTCACGAAACTAATCAATCGAATAAATCTGATATTAGTTGGATCCCAGCCGATCAAGTTTTGTGCACCAAAGATATGAAAACCAAATCAGAAATCTTCTTTGTCTTTAAAACTTCTTAGATCTTCAATAAACACCTGCACAACACAACTTGAATCTCTTGTGATCAATCACGCACAGAACGGAGTCTGTTAACAATAGATTATCAAAAGACGTCTTTAGATCTATAAACAATTCTAAAGTTCATGTCGATACTTCGATCTAGTTTGAGTGAATCTTATATCAGAAGAGAATATTCTCAAGAATAAACAAACTAGGTGGAATCAAAGATCAATAACTGTTAGTCAATCAAATCAATCGAAAACTAATAATAAACTGCAACTATCTAGTTTCCCAGCAACGATACTCGTAGAGCTTCTTAATCCCACAGAAGTCTTTAAACAATCGGTCGTAAGAGATTTCGCATAATTAGGGTACTTTCCTCTCCGGATAGAGGGCTCCACCAGTAACAATACAACTTGGTAGTTTTGCTGGCTCTCAGGATAGTTTGCTCGAAAAGCAAACTTGGGTATTTATAGATCAAGGAAGTTTGGACACCAAGGAATCTCCAAAACCGAATATTCTCAAGATATGCAATATATTTCCAAATCGGTTTCATAATTCCTGGAAATGCTTTGTCCAACATAACCGAAATCTTACTAGAAAATCTTCAACCAGTAAATGCACAATACCGATTTTTATTCTCCAGAGATTTGCAGAAACTAATAACCTTATTTAAAAGATTCTTTAGTTTGTTTTCGGTCCGGGATATCCTTGAGTAATTAAGGAATATCTTTGAACAATAAAAGATAATAATTACTGAGCCTGTTCAAAGTATGTCGACATCTTTTCTTATGTAAATCCTCTTCCATATTTACAATCTTGGAACCGATTATACCACACTTCCAAACAAATTAGAATTGGTTCATCTGTAATCCAAGACAACTATGTGATTTATCAAATATTAATTCACTAATCATGGGTTTACGGTTTTACCAAACACAAGGATCGGTTTTACCTCCATATGGTTATTGGGACCGGTTACATCAGTAACCAGGATTGGTTATGTCAATTACCAGGACCGGTTACCATATTCTCACGGTATTACTTGTGATCGGTTACACAAGTCACTAGGATCGGTTACACCAATTACTAGGACTGGTTACGCCAATTACAAGGATTCATTACACAACTTTTTTGTGATCGGTCACACCAATTACTAGGATCGGTCACACCAATTACAAATATCGATCATACCATCTTAGGTGATTACTTAGGATCGGTTACACTAATAAAAGTCATACCAATACATATCTCAGGCGCTGTGACTAGTTTTACCAAGATACATAACAAGTTATGATCGGTTCTACTAAATCACACATATTGGTAATCCAAAGATATGCAATGAATAACAATACCAATAAGCCTAGCGATTTCCCTTTCTATTCATAAAACAAGTTCATGAATGTGCTTCCTTTAAACAAATGTAAACATTGTTTCCTATGATGAAATCTTCACCTTTACCCATACACATAATCACAATAACATTCATACGATTATGTCGATGTCTTATATGCAAAGTTCAAAAGATAAGTGTTATACTTCGTATCATATTCCTTAACACTATGATCATGTAATAATGTCCTACTACTAGAGTATAATCATTCACAGCTTCGCAGTTATGTTTTCAATATAGCACGACTTGAAAGATACGTTAGGAATGAAACCGTTCAAGTCAAAATATTACTAACCTCAAGAGGAAGGATGATGTTGTCAATGTAGCTCCTTACTTCTTCACATTCTTCAAGTCTTCGAGTAATACTTGTATGTCTCATAATCCTAGACTTTCTAGTCTAACCTATACGAATTTGTCTCTAGTACATAATCAAGCGACTCTTTAAATGAGTTTTGATTCACTAAAATATGACAACCAAACTTGACATACCAACGCTTGGTGGGTTCAACCGAGCTATGCTCTAAAAGAATCGACTCTAGTCACAACTAGTATCACATAAGAGGTGTGGGGATTAAGTTTCCTAGTTACTATAGTTCTCCTTCATATAGCCTTTCAAGTCAGGGTTTGCTAAGTTAGCGTTACATATTCACCATTAGATGAAAATATGATTTAAAATACAAGCTAAGTCTGCTTGAAACGAAAGCAATATCTCTCCACCATTAGATGGTCTTAGCTTGTCACATACAAAAGAAATATACTTTCATTTAGATATGGGTAACCGTACCTAAACGTGTAGATTTAGTTGGCTCAATAATAATTAACCAAAGTTAGTCATATGAACACTTTTGTCTTAACCACATTCATCTAACACATCTAGATCAACTATGATGATCAATCAATCATCAAATGGATCTAATTGTGTTTCACAGAGTTGTTCAATTGATGACAATCACATAGAAGTATATATGATCCAATCGAAGCAAAATCGGATTGATTTGTAATGTACAAAGTACAAGAATCAGTTCATGAACATTAAGCCACGGTTTGCAAAGATTGCATTCCTTATTTCATAAATATATTTGTTCATGAGTATGTAAACATACTAAACCGATTTTAGAACTTTGACCACTAAGTTTGCAAACAGGTACGCAAACTTTGGTTCCGTACTTTGGTCTTGTCCAACAGTTTGCAAACGGGTACGTAAACTGTCGTCCCGGACCTAACTCAGGTAGAACCGTTCGCATACTGGTATGCAAACTTGGTTCCCGGACTTTAACAGTTAAAATTGTTCGCATACTGGTATGCAAACTTGGCGTCGAAAACAAGAAATTATTATGGGGCAGACAAGTTTATAAAGAGATTCAAAGAACAGACAAGGGTTGCCACTAAGTTATGGCTTGGAATCATGAAGACAAGCAGCGTTGGGATTCAGGCTTCCAACTTTTATATTTTAACCTAAAGGGCACCTATATTTTGCAACTACTTTTATAGCTTGGAATCATGAAGACTGTTGCGAAGAACTACTTGTATTTTATTTTATTTTACAACTTTGAAGTCTTAATGTTAATGTTTCAGAATGCCATAATTTGTTTTGCGCATTTTTCCATGTATAAAACATGTAGGATATGGAGATGTCTTCACTTATACCTGCAGTTGATCAAATTAAAATTGCTACAGTTTGTTTTTATATCTTCCATATAGATTTTATTGTTTGCCGTTTTGTGTGGTTTAGTTACTAGACCTGATTCTTATACCGTATTTATTCTATTTTCATATCATATGGCAGTCTATGTGATTCCATGCAGTAGCGAATCCATTTCGACTTTTATATTTCCAACTCATGACTTTTACAGGTTTTGTGTTTCTCTATGTAGGTGTAATCTTATGGTAGAAACAATAAGCTGTACTTTAAATGGACTAAGTTTGGTGGAAAAGTTGGCGAAACTTAACAATATATATCATAGCTAAGTACTGAGGGTTTCCTTTTTAGAAATTTATAAAATGCAAATGGTACTGCTTCTTCAATGTTATTTGGTTGTTATTCCATTTTTGGAGACTCTTAGATGTTTCATACATAATAGAATGTAGGTTCTTCCTTTTAGGAAGTAGTTCTGCACTCCCTTCTTATTAATAGTCCTGTTCCATGGCACTCAGTACTTGCTATATTTTTTTTATGTGGTTTATTTTTGTTTTCCATGTTACATATAGTGTTCCCTTGGTAGTGAAATAAAACTTTTTTGATTAAACAAGTGTTAATGCACTAGGTCGAAATCTGGGTTCAGCTTGTTTCTGGATGAGTATTACATGATATATATCTTGCAGCATAGTAGGAGGAAGGTCCAGAATTTGTCGATGAATTCTGGAAGGTTCTTCCTACTGCCCTTCGTAATTAAGCACATACTGGGGATATGTTTGGAAGAAATGCTGCATTGGTATGGGTAGAGAACTTCCATTTTAGCGGTCTCTTATTCATCGTTAATATATTACGTGATATAAGAATTTTTATTCTGGAAGCCTCGGAGTTATGAATTTGTTGTTTGCAAAGAAAATTTTGATGGAAGGTCCGATTGAGGGAAAAATAGAAAATGGAGACATATTTGTAGGTGTCGTTCTAGATTATGATGGAGTTTTCTGTATTTGAAAAATAACATTTTGTAGTTGTCTGTTAGGGTACAGACCCTAAACTCGTGATAAGCCCATGGGTAGAACTTAACTCGAAAATCGGTTGACTAGATGAGGGAACCCATTGACTTATAAACTACCAATTAAACCCCATCTAACCAATGTGGGACTAGGATCCCAACATCCCACCATGCTTCCATACCCAACGTCCTCGTAGGCCCACTCTATCGACACTGACCCGAAGGTATCCCTTTCTCTTATGGCGGCTTCACTCCCCTATCAGTATTCAATGCGGGTGACAACTATGCCCATGCATAGGTTCCCCAACACTTTAATCTAGCCTATAGGTCACCCTTCTGTGGAGCGGGCATGGGTCGTGGTGGTTGGCTCTGATACCAAATGTTAGGGCACCGACCCTAAACTCGTGATAAGCCCATGGGTAGAACTCAACTCGAAAACCGGTTGACTAGATGAGGGAACCCATTGACTTATAAATTACCAATTAAGCCCCATCTAACCAATGTGGGACTAGGATCCCAACATTGTCTGTAATTTTACATGGGATGGTGTAGAAAGCCATTGGTGATTAATTGACTATCGTCATCCAACAACGCACTCATCCCCTTGCTAGGGCTCTGAATTGTTTCAACTTATTTTACGCAGGTTCAACAAAATTCGCGCCGCTATGGAGGTACTGCTTACAACCGTCTGGGGTACCCTATTTTCGATTTTCATCTCAAGTATGCAACACTGCACACTTTCAACGTCAAAGTGACAGTAAACTTAAGAAGTTAATTCATTGATTTATATGTTGATTCACTTGGGGAACTAATTTCAATTATTCATATGGAATCCAACCTTTCTCCAACCAAAGTTCAGGGGGTTCGATCTGCATGTTGTTGCATCAGTAAAATTTGAAGCTGGAAAGAGGTGAGATGATCATGATGGTCCCCCTAGCAAAACAAAAAACATACTGCATTGCATTCATAATGAGCAGAAGATTCGAGGTGACATGAATCCACCTTGATAGGCTGGAGGTTTTGATGGTTATGGATAATGAGCAGATGATTCAAGGATCGGAAAAATTTATCATTTTCAGGAAATATGGTGGAAACCATTCAATATGTAAGGGTCACAACATGCTGCAACTGGAGAATAATGGGTCTGAGAGCTTTCATTTATGGTTTTGGATATAAAACTCTTTTGTATACAAGGGTTTTATAGGAGTTTGATTCATTAAAACTGTAAATAGTTTAGAATATATGGTACACAACTAAAATAAGTTTGTTTGGTTGCGGGGTTAGACTCTCAACCTATGGGTTACGGGTTCAATTCTCATTATTGATCGATCGAAAAAAAAGTTCATTTGGTTTTGGTTTTTATTACTTTTTCTTTTCCTTATTTGATTCGTCGATTTGAAATAAAATCGCATTTAAATATGATTCAGTCAACCTCCCCTGATGTAATATTTTAAACTTTGGTCAGACCGCTTATCATCAAATCCGATTCTTAGCGAAAAACACCATACTCAAGTTGTTATCCCAAACATAAACACAACCTGCAAGTTTTGTAATAACGCACAAGAAACCTTAACCCGCTTATTTCTGGAATATAATTTCACTGTCCAAGTGTGGATGCACCTAAATTTTGATATGCAGTTTATACGTAATGATATTGTTAATTTTCATGAATGGTTGAACAATTGCTTTGAAAACCGGATAGAGGGGGCTCTGGTATAGAATGGCAGGTGTTATGTAGTGTCAGTATTTGGCATGTTTGGAAGGCGAGATGCAAAGTAACATTTAGAAAAGAAAGCCAAAACAATGTTACTATAGCCAATAACATGGTAAAATATTTGAATAGCTACTTGACAGTGAATAATCATGGGTACAACTTGATGCAAACTCTCGTTATAATCCTCTAAACGATGAAACACTGAAAGTGACCAAGACGGAGGACACACCAAGACAAATGGATATACAAATCAACATAGCTGTAACAATGATGAATTGTGATGCTAAATGTGGAATTGGGCCGACTTTGTGTGATTATACAGAAAATACCAGAGAAGCTAGGAGATGTATTCCACAGCAACAATAACAGAGCAACTAGAGAAAGATGGGGCTGAACCAACTTTCAAATGGGCCACAAAGTGGAGTGGACATATGATTACCTTCAAATGGGCCACGAGCTTCTTGCCACGGATTCATTTAAGTCGTGTCTATTGATGACGTATTGCTACGGGTTAGTCTTTGGCGTGGAAGTAGATGACTTATTAGCCACGTCTTGTGGGGAATTTGCTACGGGCATACAATAGGTCCATGTTTATATTATTATGGCATTTTAGTCACGACATAGTAATTTGTGGGAACTAGTGGGCTTTTTTACACCTTGCCAGAGATAACTGCTCAAATTATAAGCGCCAAAATGTTCCCGCTGAATCAAAACTTGATCCACGTTTTTAATTGTAAAATAGAGGAAACCTCCCCACTTCTCCTTATTCTTCGATACTCCCAATCCCATCATCTTCATCCAAAAACCACTGTAACTTAACTTAAACACTAAACGGAACATTATTTAAATACCCCTCATATAGGTCAGAAAAAAAACTAAACTTAAACTTCAATGCTTCATCTTCTACTCTATTGACCCAATCCTACAACAGTATCATTCTTCTACTCCATTGTTCCAATCCTACAAGAGAATCATTCCTACCTCGTTATCAATTGTTCATTTTTAAACCCTAAACATGTCAACCCTAAATACCATTAAAATCAAATCGAAAGAAACCCTGGATACTAAAATCTTATACGGGTAAGGGATATCCATACTTGTTTCGAGATAATTTTTGTTTCCTTCTCTCGAATAAAACACTAGATTGTTTCATTTTTTATGTCTGGCAATTTAATTTTATAATGTTTTAGTTAATTTTGAAATCTAATCTGTTTTAGTATAATTTTCTCAATAAAGTTGGTGGGATTCCCTAATTGCTCGATTTGATTTTAGAGGGCAAAAGAGGAAAAGAAATGGGAACATGGGAAACAAGAGGTCGATATAAGTGGTGCTGGTGTTAGTTGATTTCATCAGAAAAATATGAACATCCTAAAGATTAGGGGGATGAGATTTCTAGAGAGATTACTGGTATGGTCTTTCATTTAATTTAGCATACCATCTATTGTATGTATTCATGGGTTGTTTCTATGATTTATGCAATCTGAATGATGTTCTTGTTTGCTGTGTTTCTTTTTTACATTGACAGAGCATAGACACAATTACATCGTGTTATCAGATTAGAGTGGTTATATAATTTGTTTATATGATTAATTTTTGTATGGTTATTTGTAGAAAATTCATGTAAAAGTAAAACTGCAGATTACCTAATTGTTCGTCTGTATCTAACGATATATATATATAGATAAAAATCATGGTTGTTTCAGGACTTCACTTAGATTTATGTAGTTGGAGGTTTGTGTATGGATAAATCGTTTGATTGTATGTGTTTGGTTTTAAGTAGTTATTCACTTTGATTTCCCACATTACCATGGGTGTTCAGCTTCATAGTTTCAGCTCTTACAATTTTGTGGAAAAGAGCACCACATTTATGCTATATACTAGTGGCATGAGCTATGCCTAGTAGTTTCGAAGGCAGGTATACTAGTTGTAATATAGCCCTGAATGGTGAAATCTTTCTCAACTCAGGTGATCCTTTTTGGTTGTGTCTCCAAGCATGTAATTCTAATCAAAACAACACGTACTAACGCAATATGCTTTCTCTGTAAACATGAGCAGAGACACCGTTTGAAGTGTGGTAATGTTTTAGCAAAACTAAGTATACTGTTTACAACCATATTAATTGCTCTTTTATTTGTAGGAAATCTTTCGACAAACATAAACTTGTGACCTTGTTGTCCATATCCAACCTATGTATGCAATCTGTGGGCACTGGTTTGGTCGTATTCTATCCAGTAAGCATCTTTTCTTCATATTGATTTTATTTTTGCATCACAAAATATATTGTTTGCCTTATATTGCCATTCAAGTCTTGAACTGTATCATTCATGTTCCCCTTGGAACTCTCTTGACTGATGTAGTAATCTACCCTTTCAGAAAAATGTATGCCTCTAAAAGTAGGTAATGTGGTTCATTATTACACTCCACACTCCATTCAGACGAAAGAAAGAATCTTAAATTCCTTCGGTACAAGTTCCATTTTTCCTCAACTTTTGTGTTCCGATTGAAATTCTCATTCTAAGTTGGTGAATGTCCTTATTTGATTGACAATTTTAGATTGAGACTGCTGAACGAGCGTCGGAAAAGTCTGATGGTAAGCATTCGTGGTCAAAGGAATTATTGTTACATGGAAACTTCTCGAGCTACTGATATCCTGTTCACTATAAAAATACTCATCTTTTCTAAATTTCAATCTTGCAAATGTCTTTGGTATTCAATATTTGGTTTATCTGGATTGCAGGAATTATTAAAGTAGTCATTAAAATTTGTTGTTTACATCTGAGATATGTAGGGACGAAAATGTTACCTTTAAAGCCAGAAGGCTGCGACTTATGGACTTAAAGAGGTATAAAGACATAGAACTTTGGTTTTCTTAACCCATGGTTTCGTGCTTTCAGATTTTAATTGGAGGTATGTATATTTCTTTTCCATTTCCTTTATGCTAATGGATGAGTAAAGATAAGTAGACTATTCGAATTTAGAAAAATACGTGCACGCATCTGTATTAACAGAGCTTCAATGATCTTGGAATTAGTGGAGAAAATGTTTTCTAATTCATTTCTTTTTGATTTTTCTATAACATTATTTCCTTAATAATTGCAACTTCTAAGGTTTGTTGTGAAGTCTAATTTAACATCACCCTATTTGCTCCTGTTTAAGGGTTGATTTTGGCTGAATAATCTTGGAATGTATAGCTCAGTTATGTCCATTACCATGTGAATAGATGCAGCATACCAGAGTTTGATAATAATTTCGAAGTGTATGTTGTAGACTTATTGGGATTTGGATGGAAAGTATCATCCCGTGGTATTATAATGGTCTGAATGCAACTGATATGCTTATAGCCATTGTAAGAGCAGGTGGAAGGTGATCAGAAGCCCGGGGTGGTTGAAAATTACAACAAAAATGGTTGTTCTTTATCTTTTCATGCGAAAATGCAAAGTGAAGATGTCATATATTCCCCTTAATATCCTCAATTCAAGGTTGAAGCGAAAAGAGATGTCTTATTAGAATCTGTTAGAGTTCTGGAGAGACAGGTTGATCTTGTTTTCAGTAAATATTAACACCTGAAGTTTTTCTACTTCTAGTATCATATGTCAGTCGGCTTTTTTGTTTTGTTTTGTTATGTTTCAATATCAAAAATTGACGATAATATTATTTGAGTTAGCTAGCTTATGTGTAATTGAGTCTTTTGGATGTATTTGATTTTTATTAACGAATGAATGAAATCTTTAGATATTTTTCCTACGTGAATTATTGGTGAATAATTTTAGTATGAAGTTTTGGTGCTTGCTAATAAACCAAACCAAGCTATACTAAACAGACTGTGAAGAAACTCTTAAAGTGACCTTTTGCCACGATATAACATGTGGCAATAATGACAAATCATGGCACACATGTGCGCTAAATAGCCACGGATGGAACTCGCAGCAAATGATCAAATAATAGTTGCCACGCAAACAAACCGTGGCAGAGACCGTGGCTAATACAATTAGCCGCTAGACTGTTTGTTACGACCATACAGCCGTGGCAAGTTATCTTTTGCCACGGATTTTTGGCCAATTGCCACGGTTGTCTGGCGTCACTAAAACTCAGTATTTTTGTAGTGACACCATAGTCAAGTTGTTATCCCAAACATAAACACAACCTGCAAGTTTTGTAATAACACACAAGAAACCTTAACCCGCTTATTTCTGGAATATAATTTCGCTGTCCAAGTGTGGATGCACCTAAATTTTGATATGCAGTTTATACGTAATGGTATTGTTACTTTTCATGAATGGTTGAACAATTGCTTTGAAAATCCGGATAGAGGAGGCTCTGGTATAGAATGACAGGTGTTATGTAGTGCCATTGTTTGGCATGTTTGGAAGGAGAGATGCAAAGTAACATTTAAAAAAGAAAGCCAAAACAATGTTACTATAGCCAATAACAATGTTACTATAGCCAATAACATGGTAAAATATTTGAATAGCTACTTGACAGTGAATAATCATGGGTACAAGTTGATGCAAACTCTCTTTATAATCCTATAAACGATGAAACACTGAAAGTGACCAAGACGGAGGACACACCAAGACAAATGGATATACAAATCAACATAGCTGTAACAATGATGAATTGTGATGCTAAATGTGGAATTGGGCCGACTTTATGTGATTATACAGAAAATACCAGAGAAGCTAGGGGATGTATTCCACAACAACAACAACAGAGAAACTAGAGAAAGATGGGGCTGAAGCATCTTTCAAATGGGCCACAGAGTGGAGTGGACATATGATTACCTTCAGAAGTAATTCGGAACTTACTCTTTTGTTGCTTATAGGAAAATATGAAAAGGAAAGACAACAAAGATACCAGATCAGTGGGGAATTCTGCAACAACACTAGAGTCGACATCAATATCTTAGTTAGCTCCTTTGTTCTAGTTAGGAGATTAACTTTAATTTGGGCATCTAATATATCATCTTTTTGTAACAAATTCTTAATCAATCATGTATGGACTGAATATGCTTTATGGGCAATTTTAACTTTTTTGGATATTCAGAATTGGAATCAATGTGTAATGGTTCACACAACCTTATCTAATGTAACATGAGGGAAACCTCTTTTTCTATCCTGGCTAAATTGGGGCCTAGAGTGATTAATTTGGGCTTATAGATTTCCACATCCACCCAATAAAGAAGGTTAAGGGGTGTCTAAATTTGATGAATTTACCAATTTACCCTCCATAAAATATCCATAGTATAAATTTACCCCCATTAACTCTTAATAATAAAACCTAAAACTAAAATCAGTTTCAATTTCAATTCTATAAACCGATTCTCTCCTTTTCTTCTCGCTTTTTTTTTTTGAAATCAAAACATCGTCGATTATCGACGATCCAAAAACGATTAATCGTTTCTTTTTCTATAAAATGTCACCGAAACAAGCAAGAGTGAAGCATATTACTAACAGGAAATTTCCTAGTGTGGATAATCCCGGAATTGTTGACGCAATTCGAAATAAAACGAAGAAAACGGTTGAGGAAGACGAATGATCTTTTATCGCACAAGAGGAGGAAATGGGTCGAATTAGGTACTTTTCTATCAACCCAATCCTCTAAACTAGGTTTTAGTAACATACAATCGCTCAAAAATTGAAAATTTTGAAATTCAAATTTTCCGAGTTCCCAGAATCGGTTTAGGTTAGTGTATGTGTGAACCGATTATGTTTAGAAACGGTTGATGTTCATATCCACATACTCCGATTGTTAAGAATGTGTTTCTGGTTCGATAAATTTGAACCAGAGTCGAACTATGTTAATGTCCACATAGCCCGATTCTGTAACTGCAGGGATAACCGTTTTTTTTTTTTGTAATTTTTTTCGTTAGAATCGGGTTACATATCTGTCCACAAAAACCGATTGTGTAGCCTTTGATTCTTATATGCTTAGTCAATAATCGGATTACATGATCACTTATAAAAAACCGATTGTTGTTGTAATGCTGTATTCAGATTTTATATGCGTATCGGATAAACCGATTCCTGTAAGAAAAAATGCCCAACTTTTCTGTTCCCTTTCTTTGTTAGAATCGGATTAATTGAGCACTTATACAATACGATTGTTGTGTGTTATGTTAGGAATCAGATTTTAAATGTGTATCAAGTAGACCGATTGTATACCTTATATAATTCCTTTTTTGTTTGTTTCTTATCTCCGTATTCTACATGCCAAACAAGGACAAGCAACAAAAGCAAGCCGAGAATAAATATAAGATGAAACATGAATTTGCATCTCCTCAGAGTTTGGGACCTCGTCAACAGGGTGGTCAAAATTTAAATGCTTCCCACCGAAGGGGCTCAGGGAGTAAATCCAAAGCGATCCACATCAATGACCCACCACCTCAAGTGGAGCAACCAACACAAGAATAATTGATAAGTGCATAATTCATATGATTTTAGTGTCCATTCCATACTTGTTTTAGCTATTATTCTTGCATATTTTCGTATTATTACTCTTGTTTTCTCTTATTTTCCTCTATTAGGTGAATCATCCAAAAAGGAGCTACAAAATGCTGAAAAGATCTAGGAAGAGAAGTATTCCAAGTGTCCAAGTCCAAAAGAAGTGGAAGAAATGCGACGAAAAGGAGCAAAACGCTCAAAATCAAGAGAAGGGCCAAATACTGATCTTAACTCATTCAAATTAAGAATTTTTCATCATCATATTGAAGATAATTTAAATATAAAAATATTGCAAAAAAATGAGGTAATTCCGAGTTCGGACGAAGAAGTTGTGGTCAAAACGAGTTTTTATCGAATACCGAAGACAAAGCAATATTTTAGAAAATATGAAGAAATCATGATTTTTTTCTCCAACTGAGGAGTTTCATGAGATGAGGGAACTATAAATTATGAAAGATTAGGGATTTTAAGGTGTGGGACCGGTCACGGCTAGGGCATGGTCGACCGTCCAGGTAGCCCGGTCCCGTGACACCTTTCCCTATTTTTTGTTATTTTTCATGAAACCGTGAAAATATGGAGAAACCATGAGTTTTGCTCAAACAAGGAAAGTTGCTAGAATGAAGGAGTTTTCATGAGTTCATGAAAATAATAAAATGAGGAAAAATAATGGAAGAGGCATGGGGACCAGCCATGACTAGGGCATGGCCGGTGGGCCCAGTCCCTGGGCGCCTCTTTATTATTTTAATATTATTATTTTCTCTCTCATGTTTTGTGTAGGATTCCTCATTTGTCCATATTTTCGAATGCTTGTTCGTGCATTTGGGTGCTCGTTCGTGCATCATTGTTGAGTACACTTGCACCATTTTCTTGGGGCTTACTCAGTGATGGTCCAGATGCCCGATTATCGAGTATTTATTATTAATTCATGAAATCTAGTAGAGAATGATTCATGAAACCGAGTAATAAAGGTGAGTAGTTATTTATTATCAATCCATAAGATCAGCCGTGGATTCGATTACGGATTCAGAATAATAAAATGAGCATTACCATCCTACAGGATCGTGGATTCGACTACACAATAGAAGTAATAAAATTATGTATTACCATTTCATGAGATCAGCCGTGGATTCGATCATGAAATCGGAGTAATGAGATTATCTATCACCATTCCATGAGATCAGCCGTGGATTCGATCATGAAATCAGAGTAATGAGATAAAATAGATTATCTTCTAGGAATTTAGTGGTGAATGTCATGGTAGAATTAATCTATTGCAGAAGGAATATTAGCCAGTTAAAGCGTCATACCCTATCTGAAAGGTGCAAAGTCAGGAAACAGCGAGTGTTGCCGATGTCCTAAAGGCGTTTTGCCCTATCAACAATTATGTATGGAGAACCGCCTGAATCTATACACGTTCTCTCTACATAGTCAGGGAACAGTGAGTGTCACCGATGTCCTGAAGGAGTTTTGCCCTCTGAACAATTATGTATGGAGGACCGCCGATCATTCTTCTATGTAAAAAGGTCATGATGAAATGCACAGCATCGAACGCTCAGCTAGTGGGAGGATTTTCAAGAATCATATTCATCATGGCTCTGAGAGGAACTCGATCAGAGATCGTGAAACGGTTCACGGATCGTAAAATATGAATCGTCACATGCGTTCCTGAAGCCGGGTCAGAAACATGTAGTATCATGATTTTACGATTTTGACCTTTTTTGAAAATCCACCATCAACATTAAGTCCCCTGCTTAGTGAGGGACAATCATGTTCCGCAGTAAGCATTAGATGGTGATTTTTAGTCAACGAGATCAGTGGTTGAACTCGGTCGTACAAAGGTATTCTCAGAATCCTCGATTTGCTCCAATGGAGTCATGTACGAGCAAATGTACAGATAAGGACCCTGATAATAAGATAGAGTGTCATCTCATGAGCACGAAGAGATGACGCACTGCTGATTTGGTCGATCGAAGTCCAATTTTGGTCGGTTTAGCGTTTGCGGGCCCGGCCCAAAAAAGGAAATCCTTGTTTTATTAGGTTTTTGGAAATAAATTTGATATAAAAGGGAAGAAACCCTAAAAAAAATTGTTTTTTGTCCGACCAAGCACCTCCTCTCTCTCACGCTCGAGCAGATTTTTTTTTCTTCTTTTTTGTGTACGCCGGAGGTCCCATCGACGACCGCCGGCCGAATTCGGACGAACTCCGGCGCCGACGAAAGGTATGAATTTTTATTTTTTGCTGTATATTTGGTGTTCTTCATGAGTTGTTTGAAAACAAAAAAATCCATAAGTGTCCATGCATGTGTAGGTTTTATGAACAATTTGTTTAGAAAACGTATGTATACCCATTCGTTCGTTAGTTTAAGAAACGAGCAAAAATCCCTAATATGAAAGAGATACATAAATTCTTGAGTAGACATAGTCTAGTTGCAGTAGAGAATTTTTATTTTATGAGGTTTCATGAAAACCAAAATTCATTCTTAAAGTATGAACTTTCACAAACACTTTTAGGAACGTAGGTTCGTTCGCAGTAGAAGTAATAAATAATGATCCTTAGAGTTAGAGGAATTTTGAAAAGACCTGTACTCCATGATAAAATTTATATGTGAACTTTCAAATTTTTATTTGGAATATGTGGACTTTTGGAAAAATAGAAAAGACCATCGTTTCATTAAACAAATGCTCGTTTGAGTAAAAAATATATTTTTTTAATATTAACTCACGCAAAAAAGATTTTTTTTTCACATGTGAGTTTTTTTTTTTAATTTTTTGATAAAAAATCAAATAGCAATTTTTTTAAGTAATTGTCAGAGATAAACAATTGTATTTTATGATTTTATGATGCGTTTTTGCGGCATAAAATCATGGAACTTTCACATGAACAGTTTATATGAATTGTTCATAGTTTCGTGAAAAGTCAGTCGACTTTTGAATAATAGATTTTGCTCGTCTTCGCAGGTTTGAAGGAGTGAGCAAGTTTTTCGAAAGTTTTGCGTCATTATCACTAAGTTCGTGAAATCGTAAATAGGTAAGAGTTGAGGATTACCATTTTTGTAGACGTTAGTATGAGCATTACAATTACTCCGTTGCTTTAATTTCATTGTGTTGACAAAATTTGTGTCTGGATGTCACAGCAACTTTGCAAAGATGACTGATTCCCGTGATAGCGCTCCTGAAGATGATGTTTCCAGAGAGGAAACTTCTAGGGAGGATGTTTCGTCTTCCAAAGATGATGATTCTTCTAGAAATGATGATTCTGAGATTTCCAAGGAGAAAGAGGAAGCTCCTAAAACCAAGAACATCCCAAATGTTGATGACGAATTCTTTGTGTTTCTGTATAGACCCGAAAAGCGTCCTTCAGGTTCCTCGTTTCGGCTGATCATTAATCCCAGGAGTACTATTCAGAACAAATTAGTATCTCCTCAAGCAATAATTAGGTTTTGTTTGAGTGGGAAACATTATTTGGGTTCACACGTGGAACTTAAACTTTCTCGAGATCCCCTGGCACATTTCTCTGGATGGGCAAGGCATATGTTGGGTCATAGTCATGTAAGGACCATGCTGGATCGTGCACAGGTGACACGAGCTATTCAGGCTGCTGGGGATTTGATTATTCATCACGACATACCAGGTATGGTGGATTTGCTTGCTCGCTGGTGCGTTCCTACTCATACTTTCGTATGCATATGGGGAGAATTCACCATCACTTTAGAAGACGTAGTCGCTTTGTTGCATCTCCCAATTACTGGCAATTTCCTTAAAGAGCTCTCAGCAGAGGAGAATGTAATATCTGACGTGTTGGAAACCACAATGCGTGAATTCAACAAGTCACCCAAAACTTGTTATGCTCAATGGTTTAAGCACTGGTGGCCGAGAGATGAGGTCCCTGAAGAACCTGTCGATAGTCCCATGACCATCGCTGCTTTCTTGTGCTTGTGGCTCTCCAGAGATATTATTGAATATATCGGACATTTGTTGAAGCCATTTGTGATTCCTTTTGCCATAAAGATGGCCAAAGGTGAGAAACTTCTCATCGGCTGTCTATTTTTGGGTTCACTGTTTTCCAATTTAGACTCCTTAGTCATAGACTCCAGTATCTCCAATGGTTTCATGAAAATTGAAACATATGCTAATACCATGTTCCTCCAAGCTTTAATGTGGGAGTACTTTGAGCAGTATGCACCAATTCCTCATAGCATCTTGCAAGGGCCAAATGTCGACACTCTCCATGCTTTACTTGAGAAAAATAATGTTAGGATCATGCGTTGGTCAACAAAGCAACCAAAACAGAAGATACATCTCACCGATGTTTTGGACATCGAGTCTGAGTTTGATTTTCTCCCTTGGGTGTCGGTTCCTCCGCTCTTCTCACAATTAATTACTTTCAATACTGATGAAGAAAATACCATATTGAAAACTGGCACTAGTTTGAGTGATGGAGAGAAGTCTTTTATATTGAGTTGCACTCCTGGTTACTTAGTGTCATTAATGCATGGAGAATTTCGAGTGGAAGAATATAACATTGATAGAGCAGATCGACAAATGGGTCTCCATCAGTGTACTCCAGGTCATCGAATGAATAAGACATCAACTGATCATTTGAAGGCTCACCTGGATTGCACACACGTGGAAAGAAATTGTTTCCTTGTTTTGACCGAGCTACTTATGCGACTCCGGGTT
The DNA here is from genome assembly GCF_003573695.1 of Papaver somniferum. Classification (NCBI taxonomy): domain Eukaryota; kingdom Viridiplantae; phylum Streptophyta; class Magnoliopsida; order Ranunculales; family Papaveraceae; genus Papaver; species Papaver somniferum. The sequence goes on from NC_039362.1 coordinate 78,674,410, forward strand.
ATGTAGACTTCTGGCCTCAGCAACTTGAGCGCTTGCACAAGTTTGCAATGGATGTTAAGTCTCTAGTACGAGAGTTTCCTCCTGTTGATGTGATTTCTGATCGACCAAGGTTGAGGCATCTCTCCAGTGGTGATAAAAGAAAAACACCTCCAGAATGTTCTCAGGTTCGTTTTCTCCTTACGATTTTGGTGAATGCATGATAACTACACCTTAATTACTCTATTGTCTTTGTTTTAGGATGGCCGTGTTATGAGATCTCAAACTCATGTAGACTTTTCAGAATTTCAATAAAGTCCCCAGGCTGGAGAAAGCAGAAGCGGAACATCTTATAGGATGATACCGAATAATATGAAGTCCCCAGCCATTTCTTTGGTGAGTTGTTAGCACTTCCCTTATCATCGCGATTTTCCTTTGTCCGCGTAATTAGGATTCAAAAGAATATTTTTAATTTGTTTCAGAATTTTGCTCCATCGGCCATTGACGGTCTTCATCTTACCTTTATACGAACAATCCAGGAATCCACGTTAATGACGAGGTTGATGTACGTATCCTTTTGTGTAAATGATTATGGCATTTCCTTGAATGAAGTAATGGTAATTGTAGTTGATGCATCCATGAGGATATTGTTGTGGAAATACAACATGGCCAGGTCGTTCATTCGTCTTCAAATAACAGTGAGAAAGAGAATCTTCAATAATCGGGACTGAATGGAGGTAATGGTGCTCCCAATATTGATGCCGACCATATTAATCCTTCGAATGACTTGGGAACCCCTCAAGTAAGTATACACTTTATATTCTCTTCATAGAAGTATAATATTGCTTACTTGAGATTGAATGAATAAGAATCCACATGAATGAATGAAAAACTTTTAGCAAAATACGTCATCAGAAAATTCAGAACTCAGCGTTTTAGCAAAAACACCATAAAATCTTCATCCGGAGTCAGAATTTCGCGATCTACCCATGTATCCTTATGCCCAGGAAATTTCCAAGCTTTCTGAAAGAAGATTTTTAAGTTTTGAGCACGTTTAGGGGTCTAAGTCAGCGAAACAGTAAACTTCCAGGAGACTTTCAGGAATTTTTCAGCTGGCATGTAGTTCAATGTTTTGGCCACAACTTCTTACTCGTTTATCCAATTTATATGAAATTTTGATATGTTGTAGAAAACATCCATATGAAGAGAATAATATATGACTCAACCTTATATTCCTTAAAAATTTCTCCCAGTTCGTCGTTTTATACAGGGTAGTATAAAATCTCTTCAGACGGGTTTATTGAAAAACGTGTTTTATGACTTCCACACTATTTGCTCATGTCTTGGATACATAATAAAGAACTTAGGTAGTGTTAGTTAACTTATATGCTGGATTTTATGATTGCCTTTGGTTTTCATGCTCGAAATGCTCTAATCTCATGTAATCTTCGTATTAGGTACCAAATACCGAAATTGAGAATAATGGAGCAAATGATGATTCGAACCGTATGGTGAATTGAGTTGATGATGTTATGATCTCTACACCTCAATGCAATTAAAATAGTGCTACTGAAGTTGTCGAGGGGAATGAAATTCAAACTACCGTCACTTCAGAGATGAAAGAAACCAGACCCAGGATGGAAGAAACCGCCCAAGAAACTGCTCCCACAATTGCTGAAGCCGCTCCAATAATTGAAAACCGCATAATAGTGCATGAATATCCTACTGCAGGGATCATTATTGATCCTCCATTCGGTGGTTCACTCCCATATCACGCATCAGTTGGTGGGTTTAGCCTTCCCATAGGGTATGCTGACATGTATGAGAAATTGTGGAAGATGTATGGTCACAGTGTTGTCACCAGGGATCCAAGACGCAGTTACTTCTTAGTAATGCAAGTAGGGATTATCTTGCGTGTCATAGATGATATAAGGACCAGGGAGATAAGCACTGTTACTCCAGACGTACTCTCTGATTGGGAGTACAACTTGAGGAAATCTGAAGAGCTTGGTTTCAACTTGAAGTGGCTTCGTCAGAACATCAACATCATCAGGGATGCAGTAGAGAACAATATACCCTTGATCAGTGATGTTGTGGTGGAGAAAAAGGCTAAGACTGCTGAATTTACTGAAAAACTGGAGTTGGAGAAAGCGGCCTTGCAAGTCTTTGAGAATGCAGAGAAGCAGAAATCTTACTTTGACGACTTCCTTTAGTTTTCCTTTCCATAATCTCTTGAACCTTGAACTTCTGAGAGATGTGAGGTTTTATTTTGGTTTTGAATTTTGATTGGTTTTGAGTTACTAAGTAATTGAGGATTTTCCTTTTGGAATTGATAGAGATTTTTCTTAAAATAAAGAACTTTGATAAATTGCTGAATTCAAATACTGAAAGCAAGAATTGCAAACTCCCGGAGAAATTGAAAATACATGTGAAAGAAAATCCTAAAATGAAAACGTTAGGCGTTTTGAGAGTTCATGCCTTGAACACAAAACATCTTGGGATTCTGAATGTTTCATGCTTCAAAAGCCTTCAGCCAATTTTCGTGAATCACTGGCACACTTGTCTTGCCCTTCATATCAGCCAATTTGTAATATCCTCCAACAACTGATTTAGCAATCATAAAAGGTCCATCCCATTTAGAACTTCTTGTGGAATAGAGATTATGCTTAGTTGCTTTGAGAACTAAATCCCCTTCATAAATTGTTAGGCTTGGTTTCCCGTGCCCTTAATATCTTCTGCTGGTTCAGAATTCCTCGTATAGTGGGATTCCATGTTGGTGGAGCTTTCCAATTCCGCGGCACATGTGGACACTCGTGCAAGGGAGAATATTTAGGATATTGATTGTGAAATTCAGTCATTATTCCAGCAATGACTTTGTTAGTGAGACGACGGATTCGGAGAGGATCTGGGTCCAGCCACTTGGTGAAATATTGTCGAGGTGAGACTAACCACTCATAA